>NW_027361697.1:33620000-33755000 GCF_039654945.1 Dendrobates tinctorius
AGAGTTGGTACACTTGCACTAATTAACCCTTGTGTAGCCTTTTTGCATGTTTTCTGTACCCCTCCTCAGTCACATATAATGACAGTGTTTATAAAAATGATGTGAAAACTCTACTGTTGTTTGTTGGTGGTGCCAATGCCAAGCTGCAAATCAAACTATGCTGGGAAGTGGGAACTGTTGGCCTTTCTGCTTGTAATGTCTTGTATTTCATGGAGAATAAAGTGTAATTTACCAGTTTCAAGCTTCTGTAATGCAATGTATGTTCTTTTAAACCCAATATCTTGTGTTCTTCATTGTACCCATCGTCTGCGATAATCATCAAAGCGCTAAGTGAGACGCAGGCTCCTTCCTATCAGCATGTGGCGATGGAATCGTGGGACTGGCTGGAAGGAGTTGTCATGTGTCTGCCTGTCTACACTTGCTGTGCAGAACATCCTCTCACCTGTACAGCAGGCACAGACAGGCAGTCACATGACAACCCAGCCTGAGGGACTACCCGCCAGTGGCAGCATCCACATCATGATTTACAGTACCACAGCCTCAGCTGCAACTACAACACAAGAGCCGTTTCATTCTGTCAACTGAAAAACCACCTGTACTTGACATTTTTATTAGTTCTAATGCCTTTCCTATATGGTCTCCTGAGAGACAAGCTGCAAAGACCAAACATAATGGTGCTGACCTCACAATAAAAACACCTTCTGCCATCTTGTTGCACTGCTTTATTAGATATCATCGTCCTGTTTGTAAAGCAAATATTACTGGTAAATAGTAAAATTACAAGTAATCAGAAGAAATTATCGCACACTGTAAAAACAAAAAAACCTCAATACTAAACAGTGCAAATGAAAACTACATAGGTCCCAACCCGAAACTAGAATTCTAATTTTGCCAATTCATAGGGAATTAAAGTCATGTTTATGAAGAATATATTTTTTTGCTATATGTTATATTCATATAATTAATTAATACACAAACAATAATGAGAGTGAAGATACCAGGTGAAGGGTGCTCCCATGATAGCAGATGTAATCAAATTACCAAAAATTACCAGAAGAATAAAATACAGGTAAAAAAAAACAAGTTTCAGATGTTTCCAGCCTTCTTCAGGTGTCTAGATATGTGAAGAAGCCTGGATACAGCTGAAACATGTTGTGTTTTTAGATACATTTTTATTTTATTCATCCGGTACCTTTTTGGTAATTTGATTACATCTGCTATCATGTGAACGCCCTTCACCTGGTATCTTCATCCTCATTACGCACTGCCAGAATTCCCTTGGAAGAATTTCTATCAGTGCACCAGGTCGGCTGCACCTATTGGGAATTTCTTTACGTGCCCTATAAGCCGTGATTACTAATGGTACAGTATACAAAACTAGTGATGCAATCAGCAATACAATTTTGCATTTGCCTGCAAAAACTCAAAATTAAGTATATTCTGCACTAATGTACATTTTTTGGAATCATATTTATTCTGCCATATTTGCGTTTTCCCTTGTCAAATGGTGTGTAAATCAATTCAACTATGGCAAAAAAAAAAAAGCCCCAAAAGTTGCAATGGACTTCATCCATTCACTGGCACAATGCCAGCTTACAAAAGTTGTATCACTAGACGCCAATGTAGTAGTAGTGCAATATTTTCATTGACACAATGCCACGGTCACACTTAAATAGTCAATGTAAATCATGCATTACTACTAGAATTGGAATGAGACTTCTATTCCAATTATTTCTCAACTCAAGAAATTGTGCAAAGGTCGCATTGTACTACTAGAGGCATATAGCTGCCTTGTAGACATCCAGTGCCCAACAGATGACAATGAGGGAAGCAAAATTTAGGCAAATCTATCCCCAGATTTCATACAAAGTGCATACATTATTAAACAGATTTTCTAAACCTGATGAGGCTGCTATACTTACATTAAAAATCTAGCTTTATAATCCTCAAACAAAAACATGAGTATTTTAGTTGTTCGGCAAATATGCCCCATTTGAATTATATATTGATTTTAATATTAGTGAAACCTTTATATAGGCTTACTCCACAATTCTCACATAGATTTTCAAAGTAAATACACTAGCCTTATCAGGTTTAAGAGATCTATTTATTAATCTATGCATTTTGCATTGTGAAATCAGGTGATAGATCTGCTTTAAAGTATAGTGTGAACCTACTTTTTGGTGTCCTGTATTAATTTCAAGAAAAAAAAAGTACTCTTTTACTGAAATGAAGTAGTGTTCCAAAATCCATAGCATGTGTTTTCTGGGGAAAAAAAAAGGTAATGCTTGAATGTAAACTGAAGCCGGCAGAGGGCCTCCTTAATTGGGCTCATTCCAGTGGTGAGGGTTATGAGTGACAGCTAAAGGATAACAGAGCCTTTATTTTCATGGCTCGTTGGGGGCCCTCTGTTTGCAGAGGGTAACAACACTACACACCAGATGTTCTCATTTTCAAATTCCAACTGGAAAACTCACGACATCATATAAATGCATTCCAGATCAATGTAGACATTTTTTTTATTAATAGGAAACATAGAGCAGAAAATGTGGAAGGCTAATCCATGTGGCCTTAAAGAATTAAGAAATAATTTTTTTTTATATCTACTTTGGCCAGAGACGCTAATTGAATTTCGTTAGTGTTTAGCTTTCAATCAGAATTGAAGAAACAATGGACTCTGCTACAAATAAGTACTGTCCGGTCCAGCATTTATGAGACATGTAATGCCTGGGCTTGCCTGTAAAGTGAATTTTCTATACTAGTAAAAATCACCTAAAACTACAGCAGACTCCTCTAGGCATAATCACAAAGAAATGAGCTATACATAAAACTAGGCAGTAACTTAGAAAGTAGGTACATATTTACAAACATAAAAGATACAAAGAAACAACAGACAATTACATTATTTCTATACATAGATTCATAGAAGCCAGGAATTTACTTTGTTAGATCCTCATCGGTGTCAGTGACTGACAATTTTGGCTGCTTCATTGATACGTTTTGGATTTTTGACATTTGACATGAGCAAATACTACCTAAAAAAATAATGGCATTGAAAAGCTAAAAATATTAGTAATGCAACATATTGATATTTTTAAAACATTTCCACATCAGGGTAATAAGCTTTCTTACTGTAACAGAGAAAATATTACTTTACTTATGATTGTTTATTTGCAAAAATGTCCCTAAAATAACTGCAACATAAAGGTGTTCTTTTATTATAAATATCTATGACATATCCATAGCACCAATGTCTTAAAGGTAAAGGTCAAACTTTTGGGACTTCTACCTATTAGGGGAACAGGAATACCCTCTTGACAAGTTTGGTTATTTCCGTAACTCCCACAAACATGAATGGAGAGAGCACAGCCTAACCGTGATTGAGGGATCAGTGGCAAGGAATCCCCCATCTACAAAACATTTATGGCATATTCTGTGGATATCTTACAAGTGCCAATGCTGGAAATCTTTTTTTTATATACAGTACTTATATTTTAAACTCTTAAATTGGTTTTCCTCTTTCAGAATTCTGCATGCTATTTGTGTGCCTGTGTTAAAAATAATAGAAATAATGGTACTCAAACTCCTCCTGTCTAACAGTGCGTCTCCTTGCTGCTCCAGTTATTGTTTACTGGCTGCTGGTCAACAGCGCTGCAGCTAATCATTGGACTCAGCGGCTCTGCTGATGTAAATAGCACACGCCACTGGTTGGTAATGTCATGTCACCACTGCCGAAGGTAAACAACCACCAGAGCAGTGGCAGCAAGGCAGCATCGGACCCGGAAAGGGCGCGTGCCACCTCTTTCTATTATTTATTTATATTTGTATATTGTTTATTTTTGAGCATTTAATAACATTAACATTTTGATTGAACCCAAAATCAGTAGTAACAGTTATATTTCTATTATTTTAATTTGGGCATTCCCATAATGCTGAGAGGGGGAACACCCCTTTAAATTACCATTTACATGGCATGGCTGTCAGCCGCACACTTCCTTCACAGGCAGATATTTCCTTTCTTCCAACTCCAAAATACACATAAATGCTCCACTAAGCTTTGTCAAGGGAGATGGCAGAAATCCGCTGTCTGACAGCTCTTGGTGACAGCAATTTTCTTCCCTGAGAACAATAGGATCTTGTATTTTGGCCCTGATACGGAGGAAATTAAGAAAGAACCCTGTATACCAATGCTATATGGTTTTAGGACATGTTCCTTCTCCAACATGGACATCATGGTGGCGAAGGATCATAACCTAAAACCATATAGCAAAATTCCTATACTCATTTAATCTCTAGAGAAACTTCAAAACTCCTCACCTCATCATCTTTATACCAAGAGAGGCTTTCGGCGGTGAGAATAAACCAGTAGTCCTTGGAACCTCCTTTCATGAGACTGATGTTGCTTATAGTTAACCATCCTTTCCGAATTACCTGCACACAATGAATAAAGTTGAATTTCAGATTTCTCTAATTGTTACTTTGATAACATGAAAAAAAGAAACACAACTGTACATGGATACATTTTATAAACTTTTATATTTGTGGATAAAGTTCTTACAGCTGACCATCGTAATATTCAATATACCATTAGCCATCAATGTTGTCCTACACAACTTTTAGGGAGTTTGTTATCCAGAGTGGATAACTCTTATGCGATTGCTGCAGTCTAGAATCCTTACATGATTCCACCTTCTGCGCATTTATAACTTTATTTCCCTCTTTATCTCTCTCCTAAACCCTTTTTATTTTAATTTTTGTTCTATTTCCTCACTTTGAATTATGTCTGTTTTTCTCGTCATCATCAGTAGTGATCTCTGGTGGAATGTGCACTCGTTCCTACTGCTGATTCTTTTAGTGTTCTCTCTATGATTTGCTCTACACTACTTATATACCAGTCATTGAACCACTACTTGCTAATAGAACATTACTTTGTATTTTAGTGTGTACAATATATTTTCTGCATTGTTCTCTGGACAATAAACAATGTTCATTTTAACATTCAATGGGTAGGAGAGGCTTTGCAATTTATTTATTTATTTATTTTTCAAAAGAGAAAATCACTGATGATTAAAACTAAAATAGTGACCAAACACTGATGAAAATTAGATCCAAAATACTAATAAATATCTTTTCTCTTTTCCGCATGAGAAAAATCACTGATGTCTGAATGAAGCGTTAGTACCTTTTTCCTCTCCTTCCTTTCTCCTGATTGATATGTTATTTTAAAAACCTTAAAGGTAATATGTCACCACTCACCAGGTTTAGGCTGAGTGCAGACGTACTTTTTGGCCCTGCGGATTTTTCCGCGCAGAATGGAAGAAATCCGCAGGTCAAATGACCTGCATTTTTCCTGCGGATTTCTTCCATTTTTCATGCGGTTTTGGTGCGGTTTTCCATCGCGGTTTCCCCCCTGCGGATTCGGTGACAGGGGAGATGGAAAACTGCACAAAAGAAGTAACATGCTGCGGATTTTGTACAGCGGGAAAACCGCGCGGAAAAATCTGCAGCGTCTAGCACAGCGGTTTTTTTTTACATTGATTTTAAGGCTACTGTACATCACAATGCAGAAATGCTACGTTTCTGCGCGGTAAAATCCGCTGCAAATCTGTATCGTGTGCACACAGCCTTATATACTGCCTAATGTGATGACAACCTGACAGATCCTGTTCTAGAAGGGTCTCACTTGTCAATTTGATGTAGTTTTCTTTAACAAAACACTTTATTAGCCGCAGCATTGACAGACTTCAAGGTTCCTATCAATGACAGGTACAAGAGAAGAAATCCTCCATATTGAGGTGTGGTCGCCTTTCACCCATTGGTTGTGATTGACAGCTTTTTGCCTTTTCTTATGTGGGAGTCAGGAATGCTGAGGACTTCTGAGCAGACAGCACAAGCCTTGTATCAACACTGGTAACAAATGATAATATTTATTTGAAGATTGGGATTAATGAAACTACTGGGACACATGCTAAATATCATCAACAAAGTTCAAAACATGAGTGCACTCCACCTTCTACCCATAAAACATATGTACTTTATTTATTTTTTGCTTAATTTGTTTGCTTCATTTGGTCATTATTCAAATCTAGACCTTGTAATGACATCACAAAAAGTTATAGGCAGATTCTGAATCATGTTGATGAAATATATTGTGCTGGCATTCTAACAACGTGCTCTGGTGCCAGTTCGTTGCTGCTGATCTGAGTCGGCAACAGAGTGCGCGCTGTCATTGTTTACATATCACAGAGCACAGAGCACAGGGACTAGTCCCGCTGCTGACACAAGCGTCGCTGACTTTGTTTCAGGGAGGGAGCATTGGCAGCGGCAGTGCCTCCAGAATGCAGAGATTCTCAAACAAAGAGTCATCAAAAAGGAAGTCAAAACAAATAGAAAAACAGTTAGACAGCGTAATTAGAGAAGTTTAGTACCGTCAATGGCAACAGACCACGCAGCCCTATGGGGCCTGTGAGTTGGGTGGGTCGGTGCCAATGCTACAGCACTACAGTGCGCCCTCTGTGCCAAGCAGTGCAGAGGGTGATAAGATGTGCAGCAAAGACCAGAGCAGTGGGAAACGGGGAGAGGTGAGTATTCATTTTATTATTTATTTTTAATGTGGGGCTCATAATAATGTATGGAGGACTACTTGGGACCTATAATAATGAATGTAGGACTATATGGGGACCATAATAATGTATGTAGGACAATATTGGGCCCATGATCCTGTATGGAGGAGTATATGGCGCCCAAAATACTGTATGTAGGACTATGTGGGGCTCATTGTACTGTTTAGAGGACTATCTGGGGCACATAATGCTGTAAAGAGGTCTATGTGGGGCCCATAATACTGTATGGAGGACTATTTGGGGCCCATAATATTGCATGGAGGACTATATGGGGCCATAATACTGTATGGAGGAGTCCCTGTGGCCCATAATACTGTATGTAGGACTATGTGGAACCCATAATACTTTATGAAGGAATGTCTGGGGCCAATTATACTCTATGGAGGACAATATTGGGCCCATAATCCTTTATGGAGGAGTATATGTTGCCAAACATACTGTATGTAGGACTATGTGGGGCTCATTATACTGTATAGAGGACTATGTGGGGTCCATAATACTGTATAGAGGACTATATGGGGCCCATAATACTGTATAGAGGACTAAATGGGGCCCATAATACTGTGTAGAGGACTATATGGGGCCCATAATACTGTATAGAGGACTATATAGAGCCTATAATACTGTATGGAGGACTATCTGGGGCCCATAATGCTGTAAAGAGGACTATGTGGGGCCCATAATATTGTATGGAGGACTATGTGGGTTCCATAATATTGCATGGAGGACTATATGGGGCCATAATACTGTATGGAGGAGTCCCTGTGGCCCATAATACTGTATGTAGGACTATGTGGAACCCATAATACTTTATGAAGGAATGTCTGGGGCCAATTATACTCTATGGAGGACAATATTGGGCCCATAATCCTTTATGGAGGAGTATATGTTGCCAAAAATACTGTATGTAGGACTATGTGGGGCTCATTATACTGTATAGAGGACTATGTGGGGTCCATAATACTGTATAGAGGACTATATGGGGCCCATAATACTGTATAGAGGACTATATGGGGCCCATAATACTGTATAGAGGACTATATAGAGCCTATAATACTGTATGGAGGACTATCTGGGGCCCATAATGCTGTAAAGAGGACTATGTGGGGCCCATAATATTGTATGGAGGACTATGTGGGTTCCATAATACTGTATAGAGGACTATATGGGGTCATAATACTGTATGGAGGACTGTCTGTGGCCCATAATACTGTATGTAGGACAGTGTGGAGCCCATAATACTTTATGGAGGAATGTCTGGGGCCAATTATACTCCATGGAGGACTATCGGGGGCCCAAAATACTGTATGGAGAAATATGTGGGGCCCATTATACTGTATGAGGAATACGTGGGGCCCATTATACTGCATGGAGCAATATGTGGGGCCCATAATATTGTATGAAAGAATATGTGGGGACCATTATACTGTATGGAGGTCTATGTAGGGCCTTTTATACTATTTGGAGGGCTATGTGTGGGCCATTATTCTATTTGGAGTGCTATGTGTGGCAATTATACAATTTGGAGGGCTTTTTGGGAGTCATTATACTATTAGGAGGGCTATGTGGGGATTTAGGAGGAAAATGACTGTCATTTGGACCACCACCCCTTTTAAAAAACAAAAAAAGCATGTTCCATAATGTATAACCAGACACATGCAAACTATCGGAGCCCCTGTTATGTCTCTTTTTTCTTCAATGCTGGTGTGACCATGTGATGTTGGGAAAGTTGCTGGCATAAAAGTGAATAAATCAGGAAGAAGGGAAACACATGCAGCAGTAGCAGGGACAGGAGATAATACTGCAGCTGTCAGCAGGGTACACTTGACAGGATGAATGAAGGATGACACGGTTCCTTCCCTGTAGGTTCCAGTGAGCTCAGATGAGTTACATACGTACTATTCAGAATTCCTGCGGTCGCTACATGAATAAAGTAACAAAAGGAAGTAACTCTGAAAGATTACTTAAGCTTGTAAAAACACCCGTCTCCCTCCCTTCCCATGAAGATCAGGTCAACAGGAAAATATAACTTTCTAAAAATGTCCTACTATTGTTAAAACGGAGTCGTTTAGCCACTTTTATCATGAAGCATCTTTGGTCTTACTATTAGGCAATAGGCGCAATTTTGTGTAAAAAAAGTTCTAGCTCTATGTCTTTTATTAGATCCAAAGTGAATAGAAAATGTACTGTGACATGATCAGAATATGTATAACTGGTATAATGGTTTGATATGATGGAGATTTCATAAAAGCTTACTAAAGGGAATCTGTCATGGTTTTGCCACCTAATCTGAGAGCAGCATGATGCAGAAACGGAGACCCTGATTCCAGCAATGTGTCACTTACTGGGCTACTTGCTGTAGATTTGATAAAATCATGGTTTTATTTATAGGAGATTATCACTAGAGGACTAGTAAACCAGCAGCCAGGTACTCCTCCATATCCATGTGTTCTGTATAACGCTGCCCCCACCACTCATTGGCTGCTTTCTGCTTATGCACAGTGTACACAGCGCACACAGAGACATGGTATGGATGGGGTTGTCCAGTACTCATCATTCAAACATCTGAGAGATCTGCTGCAGATAAAGCTGTAATTTTTATCAAAACTGCAGCAAGCAGCCCTTTAAGTGATACATTGTTGGAATCAGAGTCTTTGACCCTACAATATTCTGCTCTCAGAGGAGGTAGAAAAAACCTGGTAACAGATTCCCTTTGAGACTGTACTACCACTAAGGTAAAAAAGCATTATTCAGCATTTTCTACTTCAGGCCTGCTAATGAGGACTTGTCAATAAACTAAAGGCCCCTTCACACATGGCGACGCACCAGCGATAACAATCCGACCAGGCAAAGATCGCTGGTGCGTCGTTACATGATCGCTAGATAGCTCTCAAACAGTCCAATCTCATCAACGACGCAAGACAGATCAGCGATCTGCATAACGACCTCGTTGGTCGTTGAGTACCTTTCACACAACTTAATTGTAACCGGTTCAGGCTGGTTTCACATTAGCGCTTTTTAAGCGCACGCACGGCCGGGGGTAGCTCCGCCCCCGAGCCGGCTCTCTGCCGGGCGTGCCCACCCCTTGCTTGTAGCGCCGCCTCCTAGCGCACAGCGGCGCCTGCGATCGGCGCACCCTATCTTTAGCATAGGGTGCGCAGATCGTGCGCAGGCCGTGCGCTAGTTGCGCTTTGACCTGCGCTGCGCACTTTTGACTGTGCGCCGTGCGCGCCAAAATCAAATTTTTCGGATTTCGGCGTGCTCGGCGCACCATCAAAAGTGCGCAGCGCAGGTCAAAGCGCAACTAGCGCACGGCCTGCGCACTATCTGCGCACCCTATGCTAAAGATAGGGTGCGCCGATCGCAGGCGCTGCTGTGCGCTAGGAGGCGGCGCTACAAGCAAGGGGCGGGCACGCCGGGCAGAGAGCCGGCTCGGGGGCGGAGCTACCCCCGGCCGTGCGTGCGCTTAAAAAGCGCTAATGTGAAACCAGCCTATGACCTGTATCGCTGAGCTCTGCGTCGCTAACGACGTCGCTCGTTGTTTTTAAGCTTCAAACACAGCGATGAGTGCTGGCCAGCGGGACGCCAACGATGGAAAAATGGACCTACTCATTCTAGATCGATCAGTGATAGCTAGCGGGGGGTCCGGTTGCCGCTACATTTCACACTTAGCGAGATCGCTAGAGAGATCGCTGTTGTGTCACAATATCGGTGACGCTGGTGTAAAACCCCCTTTAGTGTAAAATGTATATAAATATTCCAAGATTGCAAAGAGATCAAGCTAGTCTAGTTATATTATTTATTTTGTTTATATACATTATATCAGTAATTACATTTAGCATGTAATGTTAGACTAAAAGCAATCACTGATAAAAAAAAAAAAAATTGTAACAAGTATTGCACAAAGCACCACTGAAGAACAAGGCCTATTTAAAGGCTGTAATTAGCCACTGTACTAACATCTAAGGCTGTCCACAAAGTAAATCTAGCATTGATCACAGGATTAAAATAATTTACTAGTGGAATACAGAAAATGCCATTCCAATACCTGGGTTGTGCAGAGCACTTGTCGCATTTGGTTTTTAGATCAGTGCATTACCAATGATTGTATACTATAGATTTACCGTACAAGGATAGATGGGCTTGAGTCTGAACCAAAAACTGTATATACAATATACTAGTAATTATGGTCCAATATACTGTATATGGAATTTGGATATTAGTGAAAGGGGAAGGGAATAGGCACCAGTCTACAGACAGCTGTTTCAAGGACTTTGCCTTCACCAGAGTAGAGCAGGATATTGGTTGGCCTGGGTGAGGAGCCTTTGACATGCATCTACTGGGAAATTTTTTGTCTTCTACATACTATTAGCTGGTGTACAGAGTCTTATGGGCCACAGGATTCCACCTAAAAGAAAATATTTTCAAATTAGCTTTGGACTAGAATAGTGTTCCCCAACTACAGTTCTAAAGAGCCACCAACATATCACGTTTTCAAGATTTCCTTAGTATTGCACAACAAGGTCGTCTAATCATTTATACCATACAAGGAAAAGCGTAAAAAAAAATTTAAAAAATTCTTGACCTGTTGTTGATTTGTTTATTCTGCCTCCCAAAGATCGCAGTAAGGCTCAGCTCACATTTATCCTGCGCTCTGCACTGAGCACTTACACTGGGGTATACATGTAAATCTCTGAAATATGTAATTCAGATGGAACCTCTGGTGAAAGATTACTTGTAGTGAGGCAGATGCAAACATTGTGGACTCTGTCTGGTCTATGATCTAGCCGTGCCCATCATTGTAGGTTTGCATAAAAGCAAAGTCAGCCACAGTTTTGTGCATCTCTTAAAAGCCGGATTCCACCGAATGAAGCCACACACAGTTCAGAGTTTCTCTGCTAACTCATTAGTGAACGGATCCGTCGGAGTATTTAGAAGGAATACCGATGTAAGTGTTCAGCGTAGAACGTAGGATAAATTGGAACTAATGCAAAATGTCCCCACTCAGGTAAGTCATCTGTTAACAGAAATATAGGGGTTGTCCATATTGCTGGCACAAAGGCTCTGGAAAAGTGACGTGGTTCCCACTAAAAGAAATCCAGCAAAATCTGTGCTCCCAAATACAAATGCCCCTTCCTCCTGGCCACACTGTGTGCCTAAATTACAATTAGAATCCATATGTTTTCCATTACTGTTGCAAAGAAAGCCCATTTAATTTACGGGGTGAGTGACTTCAGAAGCTCGAGCTAGACACAATGAATGGGCACTACAACATACAGGCACTGCAAAGTTTATTTTTGTGTGGTTCACCTTCTGGTAGAAGTGATTAGACAATTTTTTTGGGGTCAGTGCAATTACAATGATGTCAGATTTATATTTTTTTTATGTTTTGCTGCACAGTAAAAAAAACTTTATTTTATAAAATATAGTTTTTTCATAGCCATATTCTAAGAGCCGTAACTTTTTTATTTTTTAGCAAAAAGCTCTGTATGGGGGTTTCATTTTTTGCATGATGAGATTTTGGCACCATTTTGTATTTAACATTTCAGATTGCTTCTTATTCAGATTTTTCAAACAAAGAATGAACAAAACCAGCAAATCAATTATTGTTTTGATATACAGATTTTTTTCCTGGTTCATCATGTGGTAAAAGTGATAAAGTGGCTTTATTCTTTGGGTTAGTGCAATTACAGGGATACTAGATGTATAAGTTTTTTTTATGCTTTGTTACTTTTACACACTAAAAATAATATTTTACAAAAATGAATTTGTTTTTGCGTCGTCATATTCTGAGAACTGTAACTTTTATTTTTTTTGCAGAATGAGCGATATTAGGGCTTATTTTTACAAGACAGTTTGTCGTTTTCATATAGGCTATGTACCCACGTCGCGTTTTTCAAGCAATTTTTTCCTGAGCAGAAACGCATGCCCTTGCCAGGGAAAACGCATGCGGTTTTTGACACGCGTTTTTGACACAATTGTCAAGCGTTTTTGCCCATATAAGGCCGGTTTCACATTAGCGCATTTTCAGCGCGCGCACGGCCGGGGGTAGCTCCGCCCCCGAGCCGGCTCTCTGCCCGGCGTGCCCGCCCCTTCCTTGTAGCGCCGCCTCCTAGCGGACAGCGGCGCCTGCGATCGGCGCACCCTATCTTTAGCATAGGGTGCGCCGATCGTGCGCAGGCCGTGCGCTAGTTGCGCTTTGACCTGCGCTGCGCACTTTTGACGGTGCGCCGTGCGCGCCAAAATCCGAAAAGTTTGATTTTGGCGCGCACGGCGCACCGTCAAAAGTGCGCAGCGCAGGTCAAAGCGCAACTAGCGCACGGCCTGCGCACGATCGGCGCACCCTATGCTAAAGATAGGGTGCGCCGATCGCAGGCGCCGCTGTCCGCTAGGAGGCGGCGCTACAAGGAAGGGGCGGGCACGCCGGGCAGAGAGCCGGATCGGGGGCGGAGCTACCCCCGGCCGTGCGCGCGCTGAAAATGCGCTAATGTGAAACCGGCCTAATTGATGGTATGCGGAATCGCGGGCGATTCCGCAAAATTAATGAACATGCTGCGTTTTTTACCGCTAAGCGATTCCACAGCGGTAAAAAACGCACCATTGGCACAACATGTGCGTTTTCTATTACAAATGCATGGAATGCTTTTTTTAAGCGTTTCCGCGGCAGAATCGCGCATTTAAAAACGCCGCGGAAACGCTTAAAAAATGCTACGTGGGCACACAGCCTTATACCCTTTTTTACATATTATTTTATTGATCCTTTTTATTAAAATTTTTGTGTGTCTGTATGATGAAAAAGCGTAACTTTTGCAGTGTTTTATATCATTAGATCATTTTTTTTTACAGTGTTCGCCGTATGGAATAAATATCATGACAGCTTTATAGTTCTGGTCGTGGTGATACCAATTGTCTACTTTTTGAGTATTTTTCTTTGAAGACAAAGTCTGCATTTTTAGTAGCAAGAAAGGTTACTGCAATTTTTGTGTGCTTGTTTTGTATTTTTTAAAACTTTTTTCATATTTTACCTTTTTTTACTTTTTCACTTCACTTTGATCAGTGTTCTTATGCATTGCAGTACTCATTTACTGCAGTGCCTGTGACCTATCACTGTCTCTCTGACACTGTCTGTTAGAACCGTCGATCTAACAGGCCACCGTGGTACCCTGGGGTCGTCAGATGACCTCAGGGTGTGATGACAACTGTCAGGGACCAATGTGTTAAAGGGAGTCTTTTAACCCCTATTAAACACTTAGATCCTGCTGTTTCGTTTGACAGCGTCATTTAAGGGGTAAATTGGCAAACATCCATTCCAAACTCTGTCGAGACGAATGCCAAAAGGTGTCAGCTGTCGTGTACAGCTATCACCCGTGGGATTTTCACCTGCTGGGGGGCGCTATACACTTAATCCTCGATGATGTGATGAAGTGGTGCTGAGGACTAATGTCCCTTCATTACTGCCGTAAAAAGACAAATTGGTGGTGGTTAAGGGGTTGAGGACTAGTGTTAACACATATTTCATGTTCTTCTGCCAATTACATGGTACCATAAACTCACACACTTACACTTAGAAACACACATGGACACATAGAAACATGCACTGATACACACACACGCCGCGCCTTTGTCCTGTGACTTCCGTCCCTCACTCTCTTCCCTGAGCTGACACGAGAGGCCGCTCTGATGATCTCTGACAGAGGAGGATGCAGTGTACATGACGCATCCTCCTGTCTGTGAGGCACCTAGCACCTCTCTCCCCACAGTGAGGGAAAGTAAGTTACAGGCCTGAGAGGCAGGGATGGAGTCAGTGGGGAGCAGTGATCAGTGCACAGAGTAATTTCACCTGCTTTGCTGTCACGCATAGCTAAGGGCGGCCATGGTGAAAACACTAAAGTCAATGATCACATGTCCAGCTGTGCGCTGTTTACTCATAGACCAACGTGCAACACCTCTACATTTTTTTACCCACTCCAGGCTTTGGTTTACAAATACTGAGGTAAAAAAATCACCAAATCCAGTCAAATGTAGGCCACGTGCACACATTGAGTATTTGGTGAGTTTTTTTACCTCAGTATAGTTAAGTCAAAACTAGGAGTGGGTGATAAATACAGAAGTGGTGACGTGCTTCTATTATACTTTTCCTCTGACTGTTCCACTCCTGATTTTGGCTTACAAATACTGAGGTAAAAAACTCACCAAATCCAGTCAAATGTAGGCCACGTGCACACATTGAGTATTTGGTGAGTTTTTTACCTCAGTATTGTTAAGTCAAAACCAGCAGTGGATGATAAATACAGAAGTGGTGACGTGCTTCTATTATACTTTTCCTCTGACTGTTCCACTCCTGATTTTGGCTTACAAATACGGAGGTTAAAAACTCACCAAATACTCAACATTTGCACGTGGACTATGAGTAGACAACAGCACACATCTGGATATCTGATGTGATACATCACTGAGTTCAGTGTTTTAACCTTGGTCGGCCTTAGCCAATCACCTTGTGATTAACACCCTCAGCCCTGAGCCTGTTTTCACCTTCATGACCAGGAAAATTTTTACAATACTGACCAGTGTTACTTTATGTGGTAATAACACTGGAACGCTTCAATGTGTCCCAGTGATTCTGAGAATTTTTTTGGGGGGGGCATGTTGTACTTTACATCAGTGGTAAATTCAGGCTGATATTTTTTGTGTTTATTTGTGAAATCATAAACATTTTGGTGAAAATTTCCCATTTTTCAAACTTTCAATTTTTATATCCTTAAGTACAAAATAATTAATAAATAACATTTCCCACATGTCTACTTTAAATCAGCATCATTTTTGAAACATAATCATTTTTCCAACAAAATATACAAAACCATTTTTTTAGGAACTACTTCAAGTTTGAAGTGACTGAGGGGCTATATGACAGAAAATGTGCAAAAGTGACACCATTCAAAAAACTGCACTACTCCAAGTTCTCAAAACCACATTCAAGAAGTTTAATAACCCTTTATGCACTTCACAGGAATTAAAGCAATGTTGAAGGAAAAAAAATGAACATTTTACCGTAATTTTTACCCACAAAAATATTCATTTTGCTGCAAATTTTGCATTTTTGCAAGGGAGAAATTTCACCATACAATTTGTTGAAAAATTTCTTCTGAGTACGCCAATCCCCCATATGTGGAGAAAAACTACTCTTTCAGCAAATGGCAGGGCTCAGAAGAGGAGCACTGTTTGACCTTTGAAGCACAAAATTGGTTAAAATAGATAGATGCCGAACCCCTGATGTGCCAAAATAAAGGAAACTGCCCATGAGTGACTTCATTTTGCATCCAACACTCCTCAAGGAATTTATCTAGCGGTATGGTGAGCACTTTGAATCCCCAGGTGCTTCAGAGCATTTTATAAAGCTGAGCTGTGAAAATAAAAAAAAAAATCAAATTTTTCCCACAAAAATGTTGCTTTAACCCCAAATTGTTCATTTTCATAAAGCTCAAAGAAGAGAAGGAACCATACAATTTGTTGTGCAATTTCTGTGGTGGGAAACTACTTTTCCGATACTGTGCAAGGCTTAGAAGGGAAGGAGTACCACACTGGAGTACAGATTTTGCTAGAATGATTTGCGAGTCCCATGTAACATTAGCAGAGCCCCAGAAATGTCAGCACAGCAGAAAACCTCATAAGTGATCACATTTTACAAACTACACCCTTCAATTAATTCGTCTAGGGGTGCAATGAGTATATTAACAGTAATGAAGTCGAAACAATAATTTCATTTTTAACAGTAAAATGTTGTTTAGCCCTAAGATTTTTTTTTTTCAAAGCGGGAAATAAGCGAAAATGCTCAGTGAAGAACTAATAATTACATTTTCATCTCTAAAATGCTGTTGATAATGGGTAAATGGGTAAAAAAGCACATTAATTTATTACATAATTTCTCCTGAACGTGGTAATACCCCATATAAGGCTGTACAGGACTGTTTGGCAACATGGTAGGGAAGGAGCGCCATCTTACTTTTCCAGCACTGATTTTTCAAGAATAGTTTGTAGACTCCATTTGTAGAGCTCCTGATGTGTCTAAAAAGTGGAAAACCACCTCAAATGACCCCTTATTAGAATGGACACCCCTCTGGGAATTCATCTATGGATGTAGTGACAATTTAGACTCTATGGGGGGGGGTTTCAGAAGCAAACACGCATTTGAAGTTAAAGAGTGAAAATTGCAAATATGGTATTGTAGTGCCCAATACATGGTAGTATCTGTACATTGTACCCAGCTTGTACTTCTGGGCCATACACCCATAAATTAAGTGGGGGTTACCTCTGAATCACAGAGATTTACAAAAAAAAGTGTTTGCGTCTCCATATTTTGAGAGCTATAATATTTCAATATTTCTGCCAATAGAATCATGTGGTGGCTTGTTTTTAGAGGGAGGAGTTGGCATTTTTATAGGTAGCACTTTCGGTCGCATAACATTTTTGTTTATCACTTTCTCTTCCGATTTTTGGGAGGCAGAATGAACAAAATCCAGCAATTAAGGAATTGCATTTTCTTTTAAGCCACCGTCACACACAGCAAGATCGCTAGTGAGATCGCTGCTGCATCAAAAGTTTTGTGATGCAACAGCGATCTCACCAGCGATATCGCTGTGTGTGACACCTATCAGCGACCGCCCCCCCCGCCGGGTATCGCTGATCGTGCTCGAAAGCCCTGGACATTTTTTTTGATCGTTGGTCTCCCGCTGGCCAGCACACATTGCTGCGTGTGGCAGGCGGGAGATCAGCAATCAGCGAGCTGGAGCCTGTTATCCAAGGTAAACCGCGGGTTACTAAGCATGCGCGTCACTTAGCTACCCACTGTGTACCTTAGACACTAGCGCGCTGTGCAGGGAGCTGGTAACCAAGGTAAACCGCGGGTTACTAAGCATGCGCTTCACTTAGTTACCCGCTGTGTACCTTAGATACTAGCGCGCTGGTGCAGGGAGCTGGTAACCAAGGTAAACAGCGGGTTTCTAAGTGCCGCGCAGCGTTTAGAAACCCGCTGTCTACCTTGGTTACCAGCTCCCTGCACCAGAACGCTGGTATCTAAGGTACACAGCGGGTAACTAAGTGATGCCCTCGCTTGTTACCCGCGTCATCGCTGGTCCTCATCACTGGTGAGATCTGCCTGTTTGGCAGATCACCAGCGATCCTGACAAGGTCATATCGTTGTCGGGATCGCTGGTGCATCGCTATGTGTGACGGGGGCCTTATTTTAATGCTGTTCATCTTGTGGTAAAAGTGGTAAGACAGATTTCTTCTTCACAAGAAAAAAAACACAGAGGGTACCACCAACTAATACAAAAAAGGGATCAACCCATAGCAAGTCAAAGTGTATCAAGCAAAAACAAAAAGACGAAAGTTTCATGCCAAAACCTGGGATCACCTATCACCTTAAGATAACAATATTAGTTACAAATAGATAGACAGTAAAAGGAAAACAAAAACAATAAAATCACTTAAAAACCTCCAAGAAAAAGGGGGGTTACATTAGAAAAATTCCTGACTTGCTTCTAATAAAGTCAATTTCAGATCATCCAATACCTCCTGTGGATAATACACCCTATTAAACAAGTAACCCACATGTCTGTAGTACATAAAAATAAACGTACAATAAATCAGCAGAAATACCCAATATAATAGTTCTAAATCACTGGGCTTGAAAATGTGATGTACAGAAATGAGGTGAGACAGTGTTGTAATGTAAAAAAAAATGGCCTTAATAACTATGCAGACAAGGAAGTTCCTGAAAACCTCAAAGTGTGAACCACATGAAATATATATGTAATCCCAACAACTCAACCTGAAAACACATGATCTATACATACACTACCGGCACTATTCATGAAAATTTGAACCTCAGATAGTCCTAAATATGAGTCAAAAAGTCAGTGAGATCCATGAAAAGATATGAGAAGTAGTGAAGGAGGAGAAAAGCCAAACAGATTTCTTCTTTGGGTCAGTGCAATTACAGCAATACCACATTTTTTTAATTTTTTGGTTCTTTAATTTGTGATTTAAAAAAAAATATACATATTTTTACATTTTTTTTTTTTTTACATAGTTCCTCTATGGGACTTTAACTTTTATGACTCTTATTATTGGTGTAATGCATTGCAATGCATTATACTTGTCAATTTTACACTGACTGAAACCTCTTAGACCATGCTCTGGGCATAATCTAAGCAGGCCTCCGTAGTTTAGAGATCAGGAAGTCGTCATGTGACCTCCTGCTGTCATGGTAACCATCAGGCCACTGCAATAACATTGCAGGGGCGCCAATCAGACTAGAGAGGGAGTCCACTCCCTCTCATAGCCTTTTAATTGTTGTTATCGCTATTGATCGCAGCATTTAGAGGGATAAACAGCCCAGGGTGGTGCCAACACCGCTCCTGGCAGTTAAGGCCGAGTCTCGGCTATGACTTAACTTGAGCTCCCAGCGGCGATCGTGCTGGTACAGCTCCTGTGCCTGCATGATTGCCATGATGTACCAATACGTCCATTTGCAGGACCGCACCGCAAAATATGATGTACTAGAAGGGGTTAACATTGCTGTGACTAGCTGGAAGTATAAGCCCTGATCCGACTGTGTCCCCTTCTGTGATACGCACCGTACTGTCTGGTCTGATTGTGTCAGAATCATTTTAAGTGTACGTGGAACATTATTGGGTTAGTTTCACAGGTTAGCATTTTGTCTAATCCTTTATCATGGAGGGCTATTTAAAGCACAGAAATGCGATAATCCCACTATCAGCCACACCACAATCGTCCTGTGGTTTCAGCTATCATGGATCCTATATAATACATACATTTCTCAAGCCTCCTGATGAACTGAGTGAACAGTGAAACATGATGCACAGTAGCTATACAATAGGTTCCCTGTTGTACAGTGGGGAAAATACGTTTTTGATACACTGACGATTTTGTGATTTTTTTTCCATCTACAAAGAGAGGTCTGTAATTTTTATAGTAGGTACACTTCAACTGTGAGAGGCAGAATCTTAAAAAAAAAATCCAGAAAATCACATTGTTTAATTTTTAGATAATTAATTTGCATCTTATTACATTGATACAAAAGAAAAACAGAATGTAATATTTGGTACAGAATCCTTTGTTTGGAATTACAGAGGTCAGACGTTTCTTCTAGTTCTTAATCAAGTTTGTGTTACGCCGCACTCACCCGGTGCCGGGACTCCGCGCCCGACGTCACCACTTCCGGTGCCGTGGCCGCTCCAGGGATCCCGTTGGGTGCGCACGCGCACCTCTCACACTTGATTCCATGGCTGCACTGTGTTGCTAGCATGCATGTGCGCCCTTCCTTGCTCTGACTGCAGCCACGCCATCTCTATGGTCCTGGAGGACCTAACTCGGAAGTCCCAATGCTCTTGCCCTATATCAGGCTGCCTCTTCCTATGGGAGGCGCCTAATTATTGTTGTGCTTCCCTGCTCGGCCTGCTTGGTCCCAGGTCGGTCGCTCCCTGTACTCAGGTCCTCTGTGTGTTCTGCAGTGCTTCCTAGCACACGTGCTGCTCCTGTACTCCACCCTGTCGTGTTTCTTAGCACACGCTCTGACTCTGCCATGTGCTCTGCCGTGCTCCTTAGCACATGCTCTGCTCTTTTGCTCTGTTGTCTCCCATAAGACTCGCTCTGCTCTGTGCTCCTTAGCACACACTCAGCTCCTGCCTTGTGTCCTGTCGTGCTTCTTAGCACACCTTCTGTCTTGCCTTGTACTCAGGCGTGCTACTCAGCACGCGCTCTGTCTAACCCTGTACTCAGGCGTGCTTCCTAGCACTCGCTCTGCCTAACCTTGTACTCAGGCGTGCTCCCTTGCATGCGCCCTGCTCTGCCGGCACCCGGCGTGTATGTCAGTGCGCGCCATACTTGTTCCCGTGTACTCGCCTTGCACTATCCAGTATCTAGCGCACTCCCATGTACTCGCCTTGTACTGTCCTGAACCTTCCGTACTCCCGTGCACATGCCTTGTACTATCTTATACCCTGCGTGTCCCTTTGTCCACGCTTTGCACGTTCCTGTTTTCTGCACATTCCCTGTTGCACCTTGCTAGACACACTCACTCGTGTTTTCTGCGAGCCGGCCACCTCGTTCTAGCAGTCGTGGTGCCTTGTCCCCTGGTACCTGCCCCCGACACTCCCTGTATAGGGGGAGGTCCTCACTAGGTCTGCTCGCCCTGGTTGGGCTGGTGTCACGACCCAGAGGGTCCACTCCAGAAGTCGTCACAGTTTGCACAAACTGCAGCTGGGATTTTTGCCACATCCCCATACAGATCTTCGCTAGATCTTCCAGGTTTTGTGGAAGGTGGAAGTCGCTGGGCAACACTAAGTTTCAGCTCCATCAAAAGATTTTCTATTGGGTTCGGGTCTGGAGACTTGCTAGGCTACTTCAGTACCTTGAAATGTTTAATTACGGAGTCACACGTTAGTTGCTCTAACAGTGTGTTTCAGGACATTGTCATGCTGGAAGACCCAACTTTAATGCTCATACTGAAGGAAGGAGGTTGTTGGCCAAAATCCTGCGACACATAACCCCATCCATGGTGCAGTCATCCTGTCCCCTTTGCAGAAAAGCAACCCCAAAGTATGATGTTTCCCCCACCATGCTTCATGGTTGAGGCAGTAATCTTGGGGTTGTACTCATCATTCTTCTTCAGTTATACCAAAAAGTTCTATTTAGGTCTCATCTGACCACATGACCTTCCCCCATAGCTCCTCTTGATCATCCAGATGGTCATTGGTGAACTTCAAACGGGCCTGAGTATGTGCTGGTGTAATCAGGGGGACAATGCGTGCCCTGCAGGATTTTAATTCATGACAGCGTAGTGTGTTACTGATGGTCATTTTGTAGACTGTGGTCACAGCCCTCTATAGGTCATTGACCAGGTCCTCTTGTGTAGTTCTGGGCTGATTCTTGACATTTCTCAGAATCATCCTTACCCCGTGAGGCAAAATCTTGCATGGAGCCCCAGACCAAAGAAGATTGACAGTCATCTTGTGTTTGTTCAATTTTCTAATAATTGTGCAAACAGTTGTTGCCTTCTCATCAAGCTGTTTGCCTATTGTCCTGTAGTCCATACCAGCCTTGTGCAGGTCTACAATTTTGTCCCTGGTGTCCTTAGACAGCTCTTTGATCTTGGCCATGGTGGAGAGGTTGGAGTGTGATTGATTGCGTGTGTGGACAGGTGATTTTTTATAAAGGTAATGAGTTCAAATAGGTGCAATTAATACAGGTAATGAGTGCAGAGTTGGAGGGCTTCTTAAAGAGAAACTAACAGGTCTGTGAGAGCCAGAATTCTTACTGGTTGGTTGGTGACCAAATAATTATTCCATCCAATAAAATGCAATTTAATTATTTCAAAATCATACAATTTTCAGGTTTTCATTTTTAGTTTCTGGCTCAGACAGGTCTGTGAGAGCCAGTATTTTTGCTGCTTAGTAGGTGATCAAATACTTACAAATACAATTTAATTATTTAAAAATCATACAATGCGATTTTCTGTTTTTTTATTTTTAGATTCTGTCTCTCAGTTGAAGTGTACCTACGATAAAAAGTACAGACCGCTCCATTTTATGTAGGTGGGAAAACTTGCAAAATCGGCAGTGTATCAAATAATTATTTCCCCCACTGTATATGCATTGTGACTCATTTTACAAGCAGTAGTCACTGCGTTATGAGACATAATTAGCTGCACAAAAATGCAACAAGGTGCGTTTGGCGCACGTCGGCGCAGAGCAAAAAGGGTGCATGCGCCGGCAAAAACATACCAGCGCACTGCCAGCATACCCAACGCTAAATATAGGGTACGCTGATCGCATGCAGCGTCATGCGACCATAGGAGGAGCTGACCGGAGGGGGCGCGGCCGGGGGCGGAGCTTAGCGGCGGCCGAGTGCTGCGCCTGCTAACGCAAGTCTGAAAGTAGCCTTATTGCATCTATATGCTCCGATCTTGAAAGAGAGGTTGTTGATGCTCAGGGGGACGCCCCGTGCTGCATGTCCGTTAGGTAAACTATTTTTCCCTGTGAATCTCCGTCTGAGATGTCTTAGTGAACATCATGCAACTGATTAGAAGCATTTCCTCTTCTTATTAAATGGTGTAATTTTTTTCTAGCAGTGCAGGGGTTAATCTGCTCTGTTGAGAGCTCTTGGAGCTAAGGCTTTCAGCTGTGCACTGTTTGTCTCTCCTATATAATCTTCTGGGTTCTGGCTAATACTTATTGATAGAGATAGCTTATGCTGCATGGCTGGAGGTTTTTAGTCGTTATTGCTGGAGAAAGGTGTTTGGTTGATTTAATTATGACTGTTGCTAGGTTTTAAGTGTGTAATAATTCCCTTTCTTCTCTTACTTTGGTTTAACCACATCCTCCACTCCCCGATGCATCCCTCTGTTATGAGTATATCTGTATGTTTGGTATTTTTCATCACCCCTGTTCGTATTACCTTGTTGGTGTACTTCAGCATACTACTACTCCACTCTTCCCTGGGTGGGGAACAGACTGAGGGAGAATTCAGGAGCTAAGGCAGGGTACGTTCACCATCAGAAGTAATCTGGGGAGCAGGGTGAGCTAGGGCGCCCCTTAGGGTTAAGGACAGGGTAGGAGCCCCTGATCCTGGGACACCCGGCAAAGGAGTTGTGACAGTTGGATATTAAAATCTGACTTTAATATTATAATATTGCAAAATGATCTGGATAACATGACTGAATCGGCAAACACTTGGCAAATGAGGTTCAATGTAGATAAATGTAGAATAAGGCACCTGGGACAGAGTAATCTTATTGCTGCATATATCGTATTTTTCGCTTTATAAGACGCTCCGGATTATAAGACACACCCCAAATTTTGAAGAGAAAAATAGGAAAAAACTTTTTTTTAATAGAATAGTGGTGCTTCTTATAATCCAGGCGTCTTATTGCTTACCAGGGGTGGTGGGAAGTGGGGTCCCAGGGTTGCTGCTGGAAGAGGCAGGAGTGGAACGTTGCTGCTAGGATGAGGGGGTGTTTTGATGTGCGGGTGTCCAATGCTGCCGCTGTGCTATGTCCCCAGTGTTGCCAGGTGTTGTTGTCACCGCGCTCTGTACCTGGTACTGCCGCCGAACTCTGTACCTGGTGCTGCCACCCGCTCTGTCCCCCGATGCTACCGCCGCGCTCTGTACCTGGTGCTGCCGCCGCGCTCTGTCCCCCGATGCTTGCCGCCGCCACGCACTCTTTCCTGTGCTGCGTGGGGGGCTCTGCCGTTCAATCCATGCTTGCTTGCCCTGTGTGGTGGATTGCTTCCGGGAAAATGGCCACCGCGCAAGCGCAGATGGAGATCTCGGCACTGAAATCTCGGGAGAGACCCCCACGCAGCACGGGACAGAGTGCGGCGGCGGCAAGCACCGGGGGACAGAGCATGGCAGCAGCACCCATCAGCACCGGGAGACAGAGCGTGGCGGCGGCAAGCACTGGACACCAGCAGTGGCAGCACAAATAAGGTATTTCCGCATTGTAAGACGCACCCCTATTTTCCCCCCAAATTTTGGGGGGAAAAAATGCGTCTTACAAAACGAAAAATACGGTACATTAAATGGGAATATACTGGGGACTACAGAACTGGAGAAGGACATGGGTATTCTGGTTTCAAGTATGCTGAGTAATACACAGAGAGTGCACTGGGGGGATTCATAATTCTGTAGTCACACAGAGTGACTACAGACATATCGGTTTTGACTGGACAACCCCTTTAATATAGTGACAAAATGTACAATTGGTGAAGAAAGGATGAACTTGGTGGTCCTAGGTCTTTTTTCAACCTATGTAGCTTTGTAACAGGGGAAGATAGGAAAGGTCGTTGTTGAGCGGGGTGCCATATCTCACATCAAATAGAGTGCCAATTTGTGTGGTTAGGCAGTGCCAATTAAAGTTATCAACTAGGGAGATATTATGTGTGTTAACATACCAGACTATACTGTTTACCATTTGTATATGGGTGAATGATACTAAGCATTATGGTATAACAATATTTTTAAATAATGTATGTTACACTTGTGTATTGGTGTTTTTAACTCTTTATGAATAAAGTTGATTTTTAATAGATTATATGTTCACACATGCATTTTAACCTCCCTTTTTGGTTATTCTCCATTTTTACAATTTTTTAAAAACTTTTTTTTTTACTTTTTTTTAGTTAGCCCCTCTATGGGACTTTAACTTTTATGACTCTGATTGCTCCCTTAGCCCCTCCCTCTCCCAGCCTTTTAAATACTGTGATAGCTATTGCTTGTGGCACTTAGAGGATTAAGGAGCCCAGGGTGGTGTGGGCCCCACTCCTGGCAGTGACAGCTGAGTCTTGGCTATCACTGAAGCCGAGCTTCCGACTGTGATCGTGCTGCCACAGAAGAAGCCGACACGAAATGTGCGTTACGGGGGACCCAGACCATGGCAGATCGATACTGACAGTGGTAACTATGGATGCCTGACAGTTAGAGCACCAGAGAAAGCATGTATTTATTGTTATTTAGCACATGAGAGAGATGTATCTGGAGCCTTTAAAATTTATATCTAGCGTTTTGTGCAGTAATATATATAGGATTGATGAACATCTCAGCAAAACTAATGTGCTGCACAGCAAATTACTTTGTTGCTCTTGATAAACTATAACCATGTATGTGCTGTCTAAACTAATGGAATAAATATGAATGTATACATAGCGCTTCTTTTTTGTTCCCACCAATAGGTGGCGATAGAATACTTTTTTTCTGATACTGTGAAACTCTTTGGTTGGTACAATAAAAAAATAGTAAGCTCATTCCATTTTCTATGCACCTGGCACTTTAATCGAGCATCCAACTAACTCTATACTCTATCAGCTTATACTATTGATTGAGATCAGCAAAAACTCTTGTGTGTGAACATAGGTCTCCCTACAATGTTCATATATGATCTAGCCATGTGATGCTTCCTTGTACATCAACTCATACAATCCTTTGTATTTTATATTTGTATTACGTTTTGCTATAATAAAAATATTTGATAATTTTTAAAACAGTCTCCTTTTTTGATAGGGTATCTTGTTGATAATTTTAGGGAATTGTTCTGCATTATTAGGTCCCATTTATCGGTTGTTTATGCTCTCAGATGAGGTTGCAAAATCTTGGCTTACAGATTCCCTTTAACATTGACATTTCAGAAAGAGTGAGATGGTTCTGTAGGGCAATTGCATGATGCATGTTTTATTTCTCATCTGAGGGGAATCATACTCAAAGGAGCACAGGATTAAGATATGCCGAATTCCTCTTTAATTTCTTTCAACTGTCGCATACGACCACCAGATATGCACACCGGCAAGAGACCGGAGTACATTTCAGTCGTAATTTACATCACCACCACTTTAGTATTATGTAGTAAACTATGATGAAATTGTCAGACGCGATTGGCCTTTTGAAAAAGTTGGCAGAGCTGACAGAGAAATTACAGTCTCAAAAAAATATATAACAAAAGACTAATTCATATGAGGCTCTCAGTTTCTCTTGTAACTCTGTTAAAAATTCAAACTTTATTACAAAAATACCAAACACTTAATATTGAAAATTGATTCCTTGACAATTCGATATATTATACATATGCTCTTTATTATCTATTAAGATCCGTATAACAAAAGGGAATTTTTTATATACTAGTTCTGTAGGAGTTAATTAGATCAGTTAAGTGACTAGAGTTTATTATATATCTCCTTGAAGAAAAGGGCTATTTAGCTATAATATAAGCCATCTGAAGAAGAAAGAAGAACATTGACCATCTACAATTCAAGCCAAGAATCAGAATTTATACCTCTTTTCTTTCACACCTACCTATTTCATCTCTTTATCACATCCCTGCCACTATAGGGCCCTATAGGGGTAGCAGGGTGAGCTGTCGTTGAGTGGGGGGGCCAATTGCGCAGGTCCTAGGGCTCCAACCTCCGCTGATAGGTAGGGAGAGATTAGCCAGTGCAGGGAAGGCACCTCCCAGTGGTGTTCATTTCTGTTTGGTATGATGCAAGGATATTTTTGGTTATTAAGTGTTTGGTATTTTTGTAATAAAGTTTGAATTTTTAACCGAGCTGACAGAGACTGGCATAAAAATACAAAAACAATAATTTTATTTGTGACTTTAATATTTTCATCAGTTTTGATGAATTCTCCCTCCATTGAGTCAATAGAAATGGCAATTCATGAAGCAATTAAATCATGACGTAAGACACTAATGCCCAATCCCAGCCACGAAGAGTGACCATCTCACCACACAAAACACACGGTTAAGCGAAGTTCGAGGAAAGTCTTCAGAATCCAAGGTTTTGTTGCAGGGGCTATTGGAAAAAGAATTAACAATGATTATACAAGTACAAGAAATTGAAAAGGTTAAAAGATTAGCATGCACGTAACATTGTCAGTGATATAGGTGATTAGGCACTGGTTCCATTATAAAAATTATGCCTTTTCTGTAGAGATCCGAAGGTCCACTTCAAGCTTCACTTTCATTCTACTACACTGAAGTGCAATGGAGGGGTGTCAGCACACTTGGAAGAAGTTGTCCAAGTCATTGACATGACCACATGCATAAGCGTCTTCTGCCTCCACAGCAGTTCAATTCTTTCAAGCCTTTGAGTGATTGGCGCGAGTTTCAGGACCCTGACGCCTACTGATCTGCATGGATGTTCAACACCTAACATACATTAAAAAAAAAAAAAAATGATGGTGTAGGTACTCTACGTAATTAAGAATTAAAAACAAACTATGTAGAAGTCTATTGCATGAGAAAACTCACACACTGAAATAACTGAAAATGCATTTGGTGAAAACCATCTGGTTATTAAAAGGGTTTTCTAGTTTCAGAAAAAAATGAACTGTGCTTTACTCACCCTACCAGGGTGCGGCACTGAGTTCCTCCGCTGCTCACGCTGTTTGTTATTGTCTTAAGTGGTGGTGACATCAGAGTGGTGGTGACCAGTGGCGGATTATAATGAGGTCAATTTGGGCAGTTGCCCCGGGCCCAGTGGGGTTAAGGGGCCCACAGCCCAGGCCAGTAAATTGCCCCATTATAATCCGCCACCGCGCAGGGCCGGATTATAGGCAGGGCAGGCGGGGCTTCAGCCCCGGGGCCCCCACCACAAGAGCTTCTAAGGGGGCCCCCACCACATTCCTGCTGGCTGCTGCAATGGCACTCCATCTTCTCCCCACCTAAAAGTGAGTGACCGTGGGGGCGGCATTATGTGCTCTGCTACCAGCAGCATCTACAAGTAGCCTGAACGCTGATGCTGCTGGTAGCGTGCAAAGGCTTGTGATGAGATCACAGGAGGTAAGGTGTCAGGGCCCCCGATCATGTGACCCCTGTCTCCTCCCCTCCTGTGACCTCATCACAGGTCCTGTGCGCACAGCACAGAGCACTGAGAGCAGCCATGTATGTGGAGTGCGGCTCTGCGGGTGGAGGTCGGTGCTGGAGGCTCCATTATTCTCTATGTGGAGTGGGGCTCTGCGGGTGGAGGTCGGTGCTGGAGGCTCCATTATTCTCTATGTGGAGTGCGGCTCTGCGGGTGGAGGTCGGTGCTGGAGGCCCCATTATTCTCTATGTAGAGTGTGGCTCTGCGGGTGGAGGTCGGTGCTGGAGGCTCCATTATTCTCTATGTAGAGTGTGGCTCTACGATTCGTGACCCCCGTCACGTGACGAGGGGGGCCCACAGAGTCTGAACTGCCCCGGGCCCTGGCTACCCTTAATCCACCCCTGGTGGTGACATCAGGTTGCCGGTGCTGCAGCCACTCAGTGAGCGCAGCGCCTCCCAGTGTCTCATGTCATCTACTTGGCTAGTGACACTGAGCTCACCGATTGGCTGCAGCGCTGTTGACGTGATGTCAGAGCTGTAGACAATAACAGACACCTGAACCAGTAGCGAAGTCTCATTGCTAGACCCAGGAAGGGTGAGTAAAGCGCAGTTTGTTTTTAAACATAATTGCATTCAGGGAACAAGAAAATTTAAGTAGCTAAATACACAAATGTTACTGACATTGACAGGTCAAGAAGATACAGAAATGTAGAGGGTATTACATGAATATTCTTAGTTTTCAAGTAAAGATAAAAGAAACCACAAAAGCGCGCCCATAGGGCCTTACCAGTGCAGATATAATGAATATAAATTAAACTATGCAAGGTACTCACCCTCAATAGTTGTGTAAAGCCACAACTACTGTAAGCGCTTAGTCACATGCAATGAAGCTGCAGCAGTTTTCAAGTAGAATATGGGTTAAAACCTATTTATCATTTAAAGGGAATCTGTCACCCTTTTTTGCACTATCAGCTGCCGGCATTGACATCAGGGGCTTATCTACAGCATTCTGTAATGCTGTAGATAAGCCCCCGATGTAACCTGAAAGATAAGAAAAACACGTTAGATTATACTCACCGGAGGGGGCGGTCCTATCCGATGGGTGTCGCGGTCTGGTCAAGCACCTCCCATCTTCATACGATGCAGTCCTCTTCTTCCCTTCCTGTAGTGGCTCCGGCGCAGGCGCACTGCTCTGCCCTGTTGAGGGCAGAGCAGAGTCCTGCAGTGCGCAGGCGCTGGGAGAGGTCCGGCACCTGCGCACTGCAGTATTCTGCTCTGCCCTCAACATGGCAGAGCAGTGCGCCTGCGCCGGAGCCACTACAGGAAGGGAAGAAGAGGACGTCATCGTATGAAGATGGGAGGCGTCGGACCAGACTGTGACACCCATCGGACCGGACCGCCCGCTCCGGTGAGTATAATCTAACGTGTTTTTCTTATCTTTCAGGTTACATCGGGGGCTTATCTACAGCATTACAGAATGCTGTAGATGAACCCCTGATGTCAATGCCAGCAACTGAAAAAAAAGGGTGACAGATTCCCTTTAAATAAAGCTAAATTAATGTGGTACCTTGGTCCATCTTCCAAAACTGTAAAAGTGCTGCCAGTCTATCATGTATCAATGAGAATGTTAGCGACTCCCTACATAGCAGAACAGTTCCTGGGCCGGAGCCTCGCTGCAAATCCCTAATTCTGAATATCTTATAGCTTTATTGCAAAAGGATAGCATCATGTACTGATCGTAGTTTATAACTTAAATTCTGGCAATTCAGTAGGTAGAATATTTTTCAACTTTGATGTACATATTAAATGCAGAAATATATGGACTTACTTCATGCATGTAGAAAATGCTCTGTTTAAATCCTAAAGAAGTAAAGCAAAACAAAAATCTAACATAAGATACATTTAGGATAAATGTATATTCAAATGTCTATAATAAAGCAAGACCATGACATGACCAGGCAGCTATCTCTGTCCTACAATAAAGTTTACACTGAGATTGTCACCAGGGTTGCCAACTTGACTTTTTATTTTTCTGGGCAGCGTATCAAAAAAATCACGGACATACATTTTTTTTACCGATATATTATAAAACCATAATAAATCATTACAGCTATAAGTGATACATGTCTACAGCCCTTAATTCTGATATGAAGACATTAGCTGCGTTCACTGGAAATTGTAAAATATGATAATTACAGTCAGAATAATCTGTAAAAGTTTCAACAGCTTCAAAAACGTCACGGACGCCATCATTTTTTTAAGGGCAGGGCAAAAAAGATGTCTTATTTTTATGGCCTGTCCCGGAATTTCTGGACGGTTGGCAAACCTGATTGTTACATAAACAAATATAAATTAATTCCAAAGCAATCTAATTTTTTTTTTTAATTTCTTCTACTTTTTATACAATTGGCTTTTTTAACAAATGTCCAGATAGGGGATATAAATATTCATGTTTCCCCTATTTTGGCTTTTATGTTGGATTTTCTACTGTAAAAAAAGGAAATATTATAGAAATATATTCCAGCTGCTCGTACCTGGTTGCCTGTTGAACTCTTCTTCTGTTGATTACACCCTTGATGTGCACTAACAAATGACATTGATTAGAGATGATCAAAATTTCAAAGAAATGTCACATTTGTTTCATTTTTTTTTTTACTTTTTTTCACTTTAGACTACATTTTAACCAACAAGCTCCTCCTTCATGGCTCTCTAGAAAATCCCTGACAGATCAGTCAGTCCAACAAACATTGGCTGCCATGCACTCTAATCTTTAGCTTAATCTCTTCAGTATAAAATACTTTCCAAATTTGTGCTAGGCCCTCTGCAGTTAGGACCTGGTGAAAGCTAGGCCCTACCAATAGTGATGTAAATTAAATATGACTTTTATTTGGTTCCCGAACCCAACATAGCGTTCAAATATGCCCAAAGTAAGTGAATATGTGTTATTTTTATGACATCACAAAACTGCCCATACAGCATCTCATCCACAAAAGTGCAGCACCCCACTACCGAGACTAGCCTCGATGAGAGATAAATAGTAGACAATATAAATTGCTTTTATGTTTCTTGTATGGTATCATTGGTTAGACCCTCAAATCTGTAAGGCCTTTATAAAAGTTACATATACTGTCATGAAATAACTATGTACACCCTCTTTGAATTCTATGGTTTCATGTATAGGGACATAATAAAAAAGAATTCTGGTCCTTAAATGGGTATTCTGAAGTTGTGCCTTGAGCAGTTTAGAGCTATGCAATCTCTGGTTACATCCTGGTCGTGGGGGCAGGGACTGCTCTTTGACAGTTCTGGTGAGCAGCTTCATCTTCTACTACTGTTAATACGCATTAATGAGGTGTCAATGATTGATCTGAGTCTACATTGCTTTCACTATGGTTACATACTGTATAAAGATAGCTGTGAATTTGAACAAGCACACTGTTCAGGAAAGTGCGAGCTATGATTAGAATTGCTATGGAAACTGCCAACGATGAGTGCCAATAATGGGGGGTGGGATTGTGACTACACAGAACTAATAGAAGCCCTGTAAAGAGCTGAGAGGGAGGGGGATGGGAGCAACTAAATACAGAACAAAAATCAAGGGGTAGATGGCAGTGGCTGATATGTTAGGAGCTAAAGCCCCCGTCACACATAGCGATCTCGCTAGCGAGATTGCTGCTGAGTCACAAGTTTTGTGACGTATCAGCGATCTCACCAGCGAGATCGCTGTGTGTGACACCTATCAGCGACTGCCCCCCTGCCGGTTATCGCTGATCGTCCTGAAATGGCCAGGACATTTTTTTGATCACTGGTCTCCCGCTGGCCAGCACGCATTGCTGCGTGTGACAGGCAGGAGACCAGCGATCAGCGCGCTGGTAACTAAGGTAAACGTCGGGTTTCTAAGCAGCGTGCAGCACTTAGAAACCTGATGTGTACCTTAGTTACCAGCGCGCTGGTGCAGGGAGCTGGTAACCAAGGTTCATGTCGGGTTTCTAAGTGCCGCACGCCGCTTAGAAACCCGATGTGTACCTTGGTTACCAGCTCCCTGCACCAGCGCGCTGGTAACTAAGGTACCCAGTGGGTAACTAAGTGACGTGCGTCGCTTGTTACCCACGTGTCACTGGTGCTGATCGCTGGTGAAGCTGCCTGTGTGACAGCTCACCAGCGATCATGTAGCAACACACCAGCGATCCTGACAAGGTAATATCGTTGTCGGGATCGCTGGTGCGTCGCTATGTGTGACGGGGCCCTTACATCTCTCCTAGAATGTAACTACTGGGTAGTCAGCCAGACAAGCTTCATGAAAACCAGATGTACACTTAGGGCTCATACCCATCACCGTGGAAAAAAAAGTTCCGATTTTGATCAAATAAACTGGAGAAGTGGGCAGCAACTAACAGAATGGTTTTTAACACGGAAAAATGCAAAGTACTACATCTGGGCAATAAAAATGAAAAAAGCATATACAGAATGGGAGGAATAGGGCTAAGCAACAGCAGATGTGAAAAAGACTTGGGTATACTAATAGATCACAGACTGAATATGAGTCAACAGTGTGATGCAGCAGCAAAAAAGGCAAATGCAATTCTAGGATGTATTAACAGAAGCATACAGTCTAGATCACGTGAAGTCATTATTTCCCTCTACTCCTCTTTGGTCTGACCTCATCTGGAATATTGTGCCCAGTTTTGGGCACCACATTTTAAAAAAGACATCAACAAACTGGAGCAAGTTCAGAAAAGAGCGACCAGAATGGTGACCGGTCTGCAAACCCTGTCTTATGAGGAAAGGTTGCAGGATTTGGGAATGTTTAGTTTGCAAAAGAGAAGACTGAGAGGAGACTTAATAGCTGTCTACAAATATCTAAAGGACTGTCACATTGTAGAAGGATCAACTTTATTCTCATTTGCACAAGGAAAGACTAGAAGCAATGGGATGAAACTGAATGGGAGGAGACACACATTAGATATTAGAAAAAACTTTTTGACAGTTAGAGTGATCAATGAGTGGAACAAGCTGCCACGAGAAGTGGTGAGATCTCCTTCAATGGAAGTCTTCAAACAGAGGCTGGACAGAAATCTGACTGGGATGATTTAGCGAATCCTGCTTTGAGCAGGGGGTTGGACCAGATGGCCCAAGAGGTCCCTTCCAACTCTACGATTCTATGATTCTATCCAGAAAAGTCGGACAAATGTTATGCAAGTGTCTTCCAATTTTCATGCAAGTGCAATCCAATTATTAACACCTAGCATCTGATTTACATGCAAATGCGATCCGATTGCAATGTGATTTAACATGAGCTTTTACATAGAGAATTGCTCAATGTCATTTACACATAATTTTCCATGGAAATATTCTTCAAGATTTATATATATATATATATATATATATATATATATATACAGATATATGTGTGTATATATATATATATATATATATATATATATATATATATATATATATATATGACAGAGAGAGATGGAGAGACATAGATAGATAGATGCAAAAGATTGAAACAAATAAGATAGATTTAAATATGTGTGTGAGATATATAGCCCTTAAATTTTATTAACCAGCAGAGGGAAAGCAGACAGCTGAGGCAGATGTTTATAGCATGGGAAGGGGGTAATACCCATGGAGCTTCCCATGTTATTAATATCAGCTCCCAGCTGTATACTTAGCCTTTCCTAGGTATTAAAATAGGGGACTCCCCCAAAAAAATGACATAGGGTCCCCTATAATTAATCAGCAAATGCTAGGCAGACAGCTGCGGGCACATATTAATAGCGTATTAAGTGGACATGGATATTGGCCTGCCATCTAGATGTAGATTCATTAAAGGAGTCTGTCATTATTTCAATTAAAGGACTTTATTCTAGATGTGTGTGTTTTTTTTATACAATATCACTATGGGGTTAGTAATTAGTTATAGACGCCTCTCCATTATTAACCTCTGGGCTTGATGTCACGTGACAATACAAAGGTGACATCAATCCCCCCAACTATCACCCCACTTTCCACAGCAGCAGAGCAAGTGGGAAGAGCAAGGCTAAGTACCAGATTTGGCACATCTTATGGATGTGCCTTTTCTGGGGCGGCTGAGAGCAGATGTTTTTAATCTGGGAGGGGGACAATATCCATCTCCCCTTCCATGGCTATTAATATCACCCCACAGCTTTCTGCCTAGCCTTTGGTGGTTATTAATTAAAGAGGGACCCTACGTCATTTTTTGGTGGGCGTCCCCCATTTTAATAACCGGGAAAGGCTATGTGTACAGCTGTGAGCTGATATTAATAGCCTGGGAAGCTCCAGGGGTTTTATCCCTTTCCCAGGCTATAAACATCTACCCCCAGCTGTTCACTTTCCCTCTGGTAGTTAATAAAATGTCGAGGTACCCATGACATTTTTTTCAGAAAATAATTTAGTAAGTAACAAAATACATGTACAGTAAGCTGCACAAGCACTGTAATAATTATGTCACTGACATCTTTACATCTCTCTATTCTATGTGTACATAGTTATTCTATCTATTCTATTCTGTCGAGTCACACTGTGATTTTACTGTAAGATGAATTGCCAGCTTTTTAAAGGACATGTGTGTGAAAAATTGGACGGCACTTGCAAGGTCTGAGTGCCATGCGATTTTTCTATCACACTTATTGACTTGTGTTTGCGAGTCTTGTCCGAGATACCAGGACAATCGGAGCATGCGATTTCTACACAGTGTCTCAATTGGACTGAGGTCAGGACTCTGACTGGGACAGTTCATTACCTTGATTCTTTTCTTTTTCAGCCATTTCAATGTAGAAATGTGTGCTTGGGATTATTAAACTGTTGCATGACCCAGTTTCGCCCAATCTTCACCTTGTGGTTATATTGCCTCACATTTGACTCTAGAATATTTTGGTACACAAAGGAGTCAATGGTCATTTCTATGACTGCACCAGTAACTTCAAAATAAGCCCAAATCATTACACCTCCCTCAGCGTGCTTGACAGTTGATATTAGGTGTTCGTGCTGATATGCTGTGTTTTGGTCAACAAACGTGGGCCTGGGTATTATAACCAAACCTCCAATTTGGTTTCTTGTGTTCAATGGACATTATTCTAGAAGTTTTGTATGTTGTTTAGATGCAACTTTGGAAATAACAATTAAGGGCACTTGATTAGCAGCCCCTGGCCACTACCTATACTCTTAATTTCTATGGAAGCAAGAATGGTGTAGGTACTTTTTCGTAATTCTTCTGTATTTTGGCCTCCTTTTTGTTAAAAAAATAAATAAATAAAAAATACGCTGGAATGGTGCTTTAAAGGGAATCTGTTAGTAGATTTTCATTTACAATCTAAAAACGGAATGATGTGTAGGTTACAACACAGATTTCAGGAAAGCTTCTGTTAGGCTAGGTTCACACCAGCGTTTGGCTTGTCTTCGTAGGGCTGCATACTTCTTCCCTTAAGCTCCGCCTACTCTCCGCCCATTTCCACATGCGTCCTGCGTCATCCTGCGAACCTATCTTTAACATTGAGTACCCAGGGACATGCGTTGTATGCAGATGCGTCTGTGTGCGTCGTTTTGACGTGCCCGAACGCACAAAAATGCAACATCTTGCGTTCGCCGGGCACGTCAAAACGACACACGCAGTCGCATCTGCATACAACGCATGTCCCCGCATACCCAATATTAAAGATAGGTATGTAGGATGATGCAGGACACATGCGGAAGTAGGCGGAGCTTAAGGGAAGAAGTACGCAGACCAACCAAACGCTAATTTGAACACAGCCTTATCAAGCTTTATGCTTTTGTTTATATGCAATGATTGTTTTAGCAGCAGGAGCTTATCATTACTCAGACACAGAAGCCCCCTGGTCCAACTCAACCCTCTTCTGTGATAAGCAGCTAAATTTCTATAGCCATTGTATATAGAGAGCCTGGTTGGGCAGAGTTAGCTTTCTCAGCTCTGCTGCATTGCTAAATCTAAAAACTCTGTGTCAGAAATGCTGCACCCAGTAAACAAAGTGATGCATTGTTGGATTCAGGGTCTCTTACATCAGGAGGCTCTCAGATGAGGTAGGAGAAACCTACTAACAGTTTCCCTTTAATAAATAATAAAAAGTTGTAATTTGTCATACTAGCTTGGCCCGTGCAAAATTTTCGCACTTTATTCGTCGGGGCGCAGGCAATTTCAGAAAGCAAGCTAGTCAAATATAAAAGTATTTCATGAGCTGATGAACACAGACAGGTATTTATATATGTAGATTGGTAAATACAATAAATTGTTTTGATAAGTAAAGGCCAAAAAATGTTTTCAGGTTGAGGTGCCAACTGCAGGTCATTGTGCCTTTCTGCAGGTTTATGAAAATGAATGTTTAAACTGTATTTAGCGATGAAATCGTGAATGTGTGGTTTGTTTGGCTGTTTTCTTGCTGAAGGGGGCAAGTTTATCTTTGAAATGGTGTATCGTGTGTGTGTATGTGGGGCGAAGTAAACAGCGAAAAAGCAGTGCATGTTTACAAATGTGTTGGTAGTGTGCTTTGGGGTACTGTGGTGCCACCTGCAGGTCATTTTTCTTTACTGCAGGTTTATGAAAATTAATGTTTAAACTGTATTTAGTGATCAAATCCTGGATGTGTGGTATGTTTGGCTATTTTCTTGCTGAAGGGGGCAAATTTATATTTCAAATGGTGTATCATTTGTGTGTGTGGGTGCAGTTTGAACGGGGATACAAAGGAATCACCGAAAAAGTGTTTAGAAATAATAGAATAGATGTTGTTGATCTAACTGTTGGACCTTCTATGAACAGATGTTTTTTTTTTTTATTGTTTGATTAGAATGTCCTGATGTGTAAAAGTATAGAATGCAAAGAGGGTGTACGTAATTTTTCTTACTTTTGATCTCTCTGATGACTTATCTGCTGAAAGGATTTTTCAGAAACCAGAAAAAGTATTTATTATATGAAGATGCCGCCGTACTTTCCTCATTGAACTAGTAAATTAAGTTGATCTCTGACGTGACGACTCTTCTCTGATTGAAAGTACAATTCGCATCTTTATTGTGAATTTTGCAAGAATTATACTGGTACATGACTGTGGCCGGGTACTACAGATCCGCACCCATTTCTTCTAATAGAGGCATTTGTGCATTACCCGGCTATGGTCAGTACATAGCTGACATTACTGTGCTGTTCAGCTCAACTACTGCTAATGGGTCGCCCTCCCAGGGCTGTGGGGTACTCGGTACCGGGCCGGTATCAGTGGGATGTGTCACAGCGGCAGTGACCCGGACCGTGGCCCTGGGCGCCCAAGTAATAGGAAGATGAATGGTGGAATGTAGTTAAATGAATAGTTTGTGACGCCACCTGTGGTGTTTGGCAAGGGACGTGTTAAGCCGACGCTGCAGACAGATCCTCCGGGACAGATGGTGTGGTGCAGCAATGATGTTATAGCCCTCCACAGGCAGGGCTGTTGTCCCAGGGGAGTGTAGATGTGGAGACACTTAGATGGTGTAGTGTTTGGCGCAGGGGATGTAGCAGTGCCAGGCGGACGGACGCAGGAAGGAATGGAGGACACCAGGGCATGTAGTTCCAAATCTTTACTCACAGTCTGTAGTGCCCACTTCTGTGCCGTGTCCTCTGGGTCAGGGACTCAGCCAACCTCCAGGCAAGATGGAATGCTCCCTTCCACACTCCGCCAACTTATGTGCCCTTTCCTGAACGTCTCCTCTATAGCGCCTTTAAGTGTGAAGATCTCCTTGTACTGTGTTACACTGGAGGTCCTCCTGACAGATGTTCCCAAGAACTCTACTTGCACGGCAAACAGCTGTAGCCTGCTTCGGGGACTCTCTACTCCTAGCCCCGGCTCTCTATCCGTGTTGCTGTTGTGCCCTCAAGTCTTAGTTGGGAGTAGTAGTGAGACACCGTTGGCACAACTCCAATATGTGTGGTGCACAAGTAGGGACCCAATCCGTAATGAATATAGTATAAACTTGGCACACACATGTGGGTTTCAGATACAAGAAGTGATATTTAATAAAGTGCAGTACATACAGTCAGACGTTTCGGTCTTATGACCTTCATCAATGTACACTGTACTGTACTGAAAGCTTTTAGGTGTGTGAGTAAAAAAGTTCCACAATAAGTTCGGTAAAATGCACCCGGAACAAGCGGTGGATGCTGCGTTCACTTCCCAGGCACGCGCTGTACACCATCAGACCGACAAAAGCCACAAGCATTTTACCGAACTTATTGTGGAACTCTTTTGCTCACACACCTAAAGGCTGAGTGCAGACGTACTTTTTGGCCCTGCGGATTTTTCCACGCAGAATGGAAGAAATCCGCAGGTCAAATGACCTGCATTTGTCCTGCGGATTTCTTCCATTTTTCATGTGGTTTTCATGCGGTTTTTGTGCGGTTTTCCATCGCGGTTTTCCCCCTGCGGATTTGGTGACAGGGGAGATGGAAAACCGCACAAAAGAAGTAACATGCTGCGGATTTTGTACCGCGGGAAAAATCCGCAGCGTCTGCACAGCGTTTTTTTTTTACATTGATTTTAAGGCTACTGTACATCACAATGCAGAAATGCAATGTTTCTGCGCGGTAAAATCCGCTGCGGAACCGCTGCAAATCTGCATCGTGTGCACACAGCCAAAAGCTTTCAATACAGTACAGGGTACATTGATGAAGGTCATAAGACCGAAACGTCTGACTGTATGTACTGCACTTTATTAAATATCACTTCTTGCATCTGAAACCCACGTGTGTGTGCCAAGTTTATACTATATTAGATGGGAGTAGTGCATTTACAACCCACTACTCCACCGGTGTCTGCTGCAGAACCATTAGTGTCCAAACAACCTCGGGGACGGGGCCCCGGCCTTGCGCTTAGAACTTCTAATCAGGGTTCTTCCTCTAACCCACGTCCTCTATGTTCCCTTTTACTCCTACGTTCCGTACTTTTCTTTCTCTCCTATGGAAGCTCAGGCTTCAGTTCAATGTCCTTCTCCTTCTTTCCTTTCCCGTGCCAGCTTGCTCAGATCACTGAGGCAGCTGCAGCACTCCTTCCTCCATCCCTCTTCCAGGGATCCCCACTCCTCCCGAGTGGCTTCCTCTCCCAGACTCACTCACTGACTGACTGACTTGTAATCCTAAACCATCCCACTCATATATATATTCTGAACTCCACCCACCTCCCAGCAAGTCTAGTGTTCCAAGCAGGGAACCACCAAAGGTGCTCTGCTTCTCTCTAAGCAAGGAGCCGCAATGTGGTTTTGCTGAACTACTCTATTGTGTGGGGTGCGAGTGTTGGAGCGTGGTCAGGAGCCCCCAACTTACCTGGATGATGGGGCACCACACCTTAGGAAAAGGTGCAGCACCTCTGTGGCGACTGAGCCTCAGGGGCGCCACACTAACATCTGCCTGTCACCGGCATTCTCAACAGCTGATTGGTGGGGGTGCAGGGTGTCAGACCACCACCAACCTGATAATGATGAACTATCTTTAGAATAAGTCAATAAAAGAAAAGCAGTGGAAGCAACCCTTTACTATTGTCTAAAGGCCCCATTACACATAACTATGTCCCAGCGATCCGACATGGATGGGATCGCTGGGACATCACTAGACAGCCCCTCCAGCGATCAGGACCAGCGAGCAAGCTGGTTTCTAATGTAAACACCGGGTATCCAGGAGTCATGGCTCTTGAATACCCGCTGTTTACCTTGGAAACCGGCGTACACGCTGGTTTCCAAGGTAAACAACGGGTATCTAAGAGCCGCGGCTCCTGGATACCCGATGTTTACATTAGAAACCAGCATCACTGATCGCTGGTCTCTCGCTGCCACACGCAGCGATGCATGCTGGCCAGCGGGAGACAATCGATGAAAAAATGACCCAAGCCGATCGAGCACGATCAGCGATACCAGGCAGGGGGGCCGGTCGCTGATCCCCGTCACACACAGTGATCTCGCTGGCGAGATCGCTGTGGCGTCACAAAATCAGCGATCTTGCTAGCGAGATCGCTGTGTGTGACGGGGCCTTAAGTCTTTCCTACACTTAATGAGATATTAAGGAGAACAGTAAACCAGATATGTGTTTTGGTGCTGGACCAGTGTCTTCCCCATCCCAAATTGTGGCCTGAGGAAGACATTAGTTTAGTCCTGAAATGTATTTTTTGTTTATGTACCAGTGAATGCTTTGTAAAGATACAAGTATTCTCCTGTTCTTTAGCAGGACCGTGTTTCTCCCAGGCATTTAACTTTAAATGATTAAGCACAAATTATAAGCAGATTAACCCTTTCACGATGTCATGATCCATGTTGGATTGTGACAGATTTAGCACATGTAACCTTTTCTTTCCTTTAAGCCTTTGGCTTAAGGTTAGTTTTGCCCCCGGTAGCCGCTGGGGTTATTACACGTAAATTACCAAGCAGGTGTGATTACCCTGGCTCCTACCTATAAAGGAGTGTCAGGTGTTCTCAATCACTGTTGGCGATATTGTTCTTTCCCAATCAACCTTGGTGGTGAAAGGAGCTATTGAGAAGAGTTCCTTGCAGCTCAGCCAGAGCTTTGGAGCAGCAGCTATTCAGGTGGAAGCTGTAGCCGGGTGCCGTACTCTGTTTGGAGCAATAGCAGCAGAGCAAAGCTAAGTTGTGTGTTTTCCCTGTTTTGTCATATTTTCCTTGTGTGTATTAGTACAGTGGTGGGATTAGTATCTGCAACATCCAGTTCACTAGTAAGGGATAGGTGCAGGGCGAGCTAGGGATTAAGGTATCCTGCTCGGCGACAGGTGAGGAGCCTGTATAGGGATCGTTAGGAGTGTTTAGGGACACTGCCTCAGGGGAGTGCAGGAGGTCTCCACGTCCCCGTTCCCTATTTCAGGGCCCACCATTGTAACTGTTTCCCCATGTTCCCCTTGTGTGTCCTGGTGTTAGTGCCATCCTGCGGGTTGCGGTGCAGAGGACATAGTAACATAACATAGTAACATAGTTAGTAAGGCCGAAAAAAGACAATAGTCCATCCAGTTCAGCCTATAAAATTCTGTCAGAATAAATCCCCAGATCTACGTCCTTCTAAAGAACCTAACATTAACTGTAAGATACAATATTGTTACGCTCCAGGCAGACATCCAGGCCTCTCTTGAACCCTTTGACTGAGTTCGCCATCACCACCTCCTCAGGTAGGGAATTCCAGATTCTCACTGCCCTAACTGTAAAGAATCCTCTTCTATGTTGATGGAAAAACCTTTTCTCCTCCAAACGCAGAGAATGTCCCCTTGTGACCGTCACCTTCCTTGGTATAAACAGATCCTCGGAGAGATATTTGTATTGACCCCTTATATACTTATACATGGTTATTAGATCGACCCTCAGTCGTCTTTTTTCTAGACTAAATAATCCTAATTTTGCTAATCTCTCTGGGTATTGTAGTTCCCCCATCCCCTTTATTAATTTTGTTGCCCTCCTTTGTACCCGCTCTAGTTCCATTATATCCTTCCTGAGCACCGGTGCCCAAAACTGTACGCAGTACTCCATGTGCGGTCTAACCACAGATTTGTACAGAGGCAGTATAATGCTCTCATCATGTGTATCCAGACCTCTTTTAATGCACCCCATGATCCTGTTTGCCTTGGCAGCTGCTGCCTGGCACTGGCTGCTCCAGGTAAGTTTATCATTAACTAGGATCCCCAAGTCCTTCTCCATGTCAGATTTACCCTGTGGTTTACCGTTCAGTGTGTAATGGTGATATTGATTCCTTCTTCCCATGTGTATAACCTTACATTTATCATTGTTAAACTGCATCTGCCACCTTTCGGCCCAAGTTCCCAACTTATCCAGATCCATCTGTAGCAGAATACCATCTTCTCTTGTATTGACTGCTTTACATAGTTTTGTATCATCTGCAAATATCGATATTTTACTGTGCAAACCTTCTACCAGATCATTAATAAATATGTTGAAGAGAATAGGTCCCAACACCGACCCCTGCGGTACCCCACTGGTCACAGCGACCCAGTTAGAGAATATACCATTTATAACCACCCTCTGCTTTCTATCACTAAGCCAACTACTTACCCATTTACACACATTTTCCCCCAGACCCAGCATTCTCATTTTGTGTACCAACCTCTTGTGTGGCACCGTATCAAACGCTTTGGAAAAATCAAGATATACCACATCCAATGACTCACCTTGGTCCAGTCTATAGCTTACCTCTTCATAAAAACTGATTAGATTGGTTTGACAGGAGCGATTCCTCATAAACCCATGCTGATATGGCATTAAACAGTTATTCTCATTGAGATAATCCAGAATAACATCCCTCAGAAACCCTTCAAATATTTTACCAACAATAGAGGTTAGACTTACTGGCCTATAATTTCCAGGTTCACTTTTAGAGCCCTTTTTGAATATTGGCACCATATTTGCTATGCGCCAGTCCTGTGGAACAGACCCCGTCACTATAGAGTCTCTAAATATAAGAAATAATGGTCTGTCTATTACATTACTTAGTTCTCTTAGTACTCGTGGGTGTATGCCATCCGGACGCGGAGATTTATCTATTTTAATCTTATTTAGCTGGATTTGCACCTCTTCTTGGGTTAGATTGGTGACCCTTAATATAGGGTTTTCTTTGTCTCTCGGCATTTCACCTAGCATTTCATTTTCCACCGTGAATACAGTGGAGAAGAAGGTGTTTAATATATTAGCTTTTTCCTCATCATCTACAACCATACTTTCCTCACAATTTTTTAATGGGCCTACACTTTCACTTTTGATTCTTTTACTATTGATATAGTTGAAGAACAGCTTGGGATTAGTTTTACTCCCCTTAGCAATATGCTTCTCTGTTTCCTTTTTGGCAGCTTTAATTATTTTTTTAGATAAAGAATTTTTCTCCTTATAGTTTTTTAGAGCTTCAACGGTGCCATCCTGCTTTAGTAGTTTAACCCCTTCCTGACATCCGACGTACTATCCCGTCCACGGTACCCGGGCCCGTATGACCGTGGACGGGATAGTACGTCTACCGCGATCAGCGGCGCCCACGTGGTGAGCGCCGCTGATCGCGGCCGGGTGTCAGCTGATTATCACAGCTGACACCCGGCACTATGTGTCAGGGGCGGTCACGGACCGCCCCCGACACGTTAACCCCTTGCACACCGCGATCAAACATGATCGCGGTGTACCGGGAGTTAAAGGGAAGCATCGGCAGGGAGGGGGCTCCCTCCGTGCTTCCCTGAGCCCCCCACGGCAGCGCAATGTGCAGCGCTGCTGCGGGGGGCTCCTATCCTCCAGGCCCCCGAATCCAAGATGGCGACGGGGGCCTTCGGGGACCTGAGGAAGCTGGCTTCCTCAGTGCCTGCAAAGCGCAGGCAAGAGGAAGTCTGCTTCAATGCCTGTGACAGATTGCTGATCTGTCACAGTGATCTGTGATGTGACAGATCAGCGATCTGTCACAGGACAGTGATGTCCCACCTGGGACTATGTAATAAAGTAAAAAAAAAATTAAAAAAAAAATGTAAAAATAAATTTTAAAAAATCGCCAAATAAATTAGTAAAAAAAAAAAAAAAATATTCCCCAATAAATTCATTTTTTGAAAATAATTAAAAAAAAAAAACAATAAAAGTACACATATTAGGTATCGCCGCGTCCGTAATGACCCGCCCTATAAAACTGTCCCATTAGTTAACCCTTTTAGCAAACCCCTTAAAAAATAAAAATAAAAAACGAAGCAAAAAATAATGATTTATTATCATACCGCCAAACAAAAAGTGTAATAACGCGCGATCAAAAAGACGCATATAAATATCCATGGTACCGCTGAAAACGTCATCTTGTCCCGCAAAAAACGAGCCGCCACACAGCATCATCAGCGAAAAAATAAAAAAGTTATAGCTCACAGAATAAAGCGATGCAAAAATAATTATTTTTTATATAAAATAGTTTTCATTGCATAAAACCGACAAAAACATAAAAAAACGACCTAAATGAGGTATCGCTGTAACCGTACTGACCCGAAGAATAAAACCGCTTTATCAATTTTACCGCACGCGGAACGGTGTAAACGCACCCCCCCAAAAGAAATTCATGAAACGCTGGTTTTTGTTCATTCTGCGTCCCAAAAATAGGAATAAAAAGCGATCAAAAAATGTCACGTGCCCGAAAATGGTACCAATAAAAACGTCAACTCGTCCCGCAAAAAATAAGACCTCACATGACTCAGTGGGTCAAAATACCGAAAAATTATAGCTCTCAAAATGTGGTGATGCAAAAACTATTTTACAATAAAAAGCGTCTTTTAGCGTGTGACAGCTGCCAAATATAAAAACCGCCATAAATAGTAAATCAAACCCCCCGTTATCACCCCCTTAGTTAGGGAAAAATAATAAAACTTAAAAAAAAGTATTTATCTCCATTTTCCCGTTAGGGTAAGGCTGTGTGCACACGCTGCGGATTAGGTGCGGATTCATCCGCGCGGATTTTGTAAAATCCGCAGGTGAAACCGCAGGTCAAAAGACCTGCGGTTTAACCTGCACATTGCTCTGCGGTTTTGTCCTGCGGTTTTTCATCTCCTCATTAGAGGAGATGGCAAACCGCAGGAGAATCCGCAGAAAGAATTGACATGTCAATTCTTTCTGCGGATTGAAAACCGCAGATAATCCGTGCGGAAAATTCCGCACCGTCTGCACTGCGGTTTTTGATTCCCATAGGGAATCATGGTACTGGGGTCCGCAGCAGCCAAAACCGCTGCGGAACCGCAGCAAAATCCGCAGCGTGTGAACACAGCCTTAGGGTTAGGGCTAGGGTTAGGGTTAGGGCTAGGGTTAGGGCTCAGATTAGGGTTAGGGGTGTGTTGGGGTTAGGGTTGGAGTTATAATTGGGGGTTTCCACTGTTTGGGCACATCAGGGGCTCTCCAAATGCAACATGGCGTCTGATCTCAATTCCAGCCAATTTTGAGTTGAAAAAGTCAAATGGTGCTCCTTCCCTTCCAAGCTCTGCCATGCGCCCAAACAGTGTTTTACCCCCACATGTAGGGTATCAGCCTACTCAGGACAAATTGCAAAACAATTTTTGGGGTCCAATTTCTCCTGTTACCCTTAGGAAAATAAAAAATTGGGGGCAAAAATATCATGTTTCTGGAAAAAATACGATTTTTTTATTTTCATGCCCTGGCATTATAAACTTCTGTGAAGCCCTTGGGGGTTCAAAGTGCTCACCTCACATCTAGATAAGTTCCTTAGTGGGTCTAGTTTTCAAAATGGGGTCATTTGTGGGGGGTTTCCACTGTTTAGGTACATTAGGGGCTCTCCAAAGGCAACATGACACTCGCAGACCATTCCATCAAAGTCTGCATACCAAAACGTCACTACTTCCCTTCCGAGCCCCGACGTGTGCCCATACAGTAGTTTTCACCCACATATGGGGTATCAGCATACTCAGGACAAATTGGACAACAACTTTTGGGGTCCAATTTCTCCTGGTACCCTTGGGAAAATAAAAAAATGGTGACTAAAAGATCATGTTTGTGGAAAAAATGCGAATTTTTTATTTTCACGCCCGGGCGTTATAAACTTCTGTGAAGCACTGGGGGGTTCAAAGTGCTCACCACACATCTAGATAAGTTCCTTGGGGGGTCTAGTTTACAAAATGGTGTCATTTGTGGGGGGTTTCCACTGTTTAGGTACATTAGGGGCTCTCCAAAGGCAACATGACACCCGCAGACCATTCCATCAAAGTCTGCATTCCAAAACGTCACTACTTCCCTTCCGAGCCCCGACGTGTGCCCATACAGTAGTTTTCTCCCACATATGGGGTATCAGCATACTCAGGACAAATTGGACAACAACTTTTGGGGTCCAATTTCTCCTGGTACCCTTGGGAAAATAAAAAAATGGTGACTAAAAGATCATGTTTGTGGAAAAAATACGAATTATTTATTTTCACGCCCGGGCATTATAAACTTCTGTGAAGCACTGGGGGGTCAAAGTGCTCACCACACATCTAGATAAGTTCCTTAGGGGGTCTAGTTTCCAAAATGGTGTCATTTGTGGGGGGTTTCCACTGTTTTGGTACATCAGGAGTTTTCCAAACGCGACATGGTGTCCGATCTCAATTCCAGCCAAAAACGTCAAATGGCGCTGCTTCCCTTCCGAGCTCTGCCATGCGCCCAAATAGTGGTTTACCCCCACATGTGGGGTATCAGCGTACTCAGAACAAATTGCACAATAGCTTTTACGGTCCTGTTACCCTTGGAAAAATAAGAATTGAGGGTGAAAAGATCATTTTTGTGGAAAAAATATGATTTTTTAATTGTATGGCTTTATGTTATAAACTTCTGTGAAGCCCATGGGGTTTCAAAGTTCTCACCACACATCTAGATAAGTTCCTTAGGGGGTCTAGTTTCCAAAATGGTGTCATTTGTGGGGGATTTCCACTGTTTTGGTACATCAGGGGTATTCCAAACGCGACATGGTGTCCGATCTCAATTCCAGCCAAAAATGTCAAATGGCGCTGCTTCCCTTCCGAGCTCTGCCATGCGCCCAAATAGTGGTTTACCCCCACATGTGGGGTATCAGCGTACTCAGGACAAATTGCACAATAACTTTTAGGGTCCTGTTACCCTTGGGAAAATAAAAATTGGGGTGAAAAGATCATTTTTGTGGAAAAAATATGATTTTTTAATTGTACCGCTGTACGTTATAAACTTCTGTAAAGCCCTTGTGGGTTCAAAGTTCTCACCACATATCTAGATAAGTTCCTTGGGGGGTCTAGTTTCCAAAATGGGGTCACTTGTAGGGGGTTTCCTCTGTTTAGGTACATCAGGGACTCTCCAAACGTGACATGGCGTCCGATCTGAATTCCAGCCAATTTTGCATTGAAAAAGTCAAACGGCGCTCCTTCCATTCTGAGCTCTGCCATGCACCGAAACAGTCGTTCCCCCCCACAAATCAGGTATCAGCGTACTCAGGACAAATTGCACAATAACTTTTGCAGTCCAATTTCTCCTGTTACCCTTGGTAAAATAAAAAAAATTGAACCTGAAGTATTTTTTTTGTGAAAAAAAGTTAGATGTTCATTTCTTTTTAAATATTCAAAAAAATTCCTGTGACGCACCTAATGGGTTAATAAACTTCTTGAATGTGGTTTTGAGCACCTTAAGGGGTTCAGTTTTTAGAATGGTGTCACTTTTGGGTATTTTCTATCATATAGACCCCTCAAAGTGGCTTCAAATGTGATGTGGTCCTAAAAATAAAATGGTGTTGTAAAAATGAGAAATCGCTGGTCAACTTTTAACCCTTATAACTTCCTAACAAAAAAAAATTTTGGTTCCAAAATTGTGCTGATGTAAAGTAAACATGTGGGAAATGTTACTTATCAAGTTTTTTGTGTGCCGTATCTCTGTGATTTAAGGGCATAAAAATTCAAAGTTGGAAAATTGCGAAATTTTCAAAATTTTTGCCAAATTTCCATTTTTTTCACAAATAAACGCAAGTTATTTGAATGAAATTTTACCACTAACATGAAGTACAATATGTCACGAGAAAACAATGTCACAATCACCGGGATCCATGGAAGCGTTCCAGAGTTATGACCTCATAAAGGTACAGTGGTCAGAATTGTAAAAATTGGCCCGGTCATGAACGTGCAAACCACCCTTGGGGGTGAAGGGGTTAAATGCTTTCTTTTTACTGTTAATTGCCCCTCTTACTTCTTTGTTTAGCCACATTGGGTTTTTCCTATTTCTTGTCCTTTTACTCCCACAAGGTGTCACTCCGTGACACATGACATGTGCCACACTAGTACAGTGCATGTCATGTCTCTCCCTTTGATGTGGGCTCCGTCGGTGAGCCCACATATTTTCCGGCACATGTCAGCTGTTTTGAACTAATGGGCTATTAACCCATTAAATGCCGCTGTCAAACTCTGACAGCGGCATTTAATATGCGCTTTCGGCCATCCAGCCGGAAATCCACTCATCGGTGACCTCCGTCACGTGATCTCGGGTGATCGATGGGTTGGCATGACAACCAGAGGTCTCCTGGAGACCTCTATTGTTGTCACTGCCGGCTTGCTGTGAGCATCACCTGGTGGTCGGCCCTCATAGCAAGTGAGGTATTCTGCTACATACAGGTGATCTGATCATTACCTGTATGTAGCAGAGGCGATCGGGTTATGGCAGCTTCTAGTCTCCAATGGAGACTATTGAAGCATGACAAAAGTAAAAAAAAATATGTTTTTAAACGTCCTCCTCCTTACAGGAACAGGAAAGCACACGATAGGTTAAAAGGTCCCATCCCACCCCATTTCCCTCAGTGATTTAACAAGTACCACAACGTGGATAATGCAAGTAACACTTTAATGATACAATCATATTAAAGCATATGACATAACAAACAGGGAGGGAACTACCAGTGCTGTCAGGATGGACTCCTGGAAACATCATTACCGGTAGGTCTAATACCTATTTTCCAGGATGTCCACCTGACAGCATCATGGAGAGTACCAAAGCACCTCCTCAGGGTGGGATTACCGCCTGGAGAACCTTTCTCCCAAATGCGGTCTGTTGACCAGATAGTACATTCTGCAAGCACTACAAGCTTGATGTGCTAAGTCTGGCCCAGGTTGCTGCTCTACAGATTTGATCAACCGAGGCGCCCGCCCATTCGGCCCACGAGGCCGATACTGCCCTTGTCGAGTGGGCCTTTAAAGTATCTGGCGGGTTGGCGCCTTCGGCTTGGTAGGCGTCTGAGATTACTGAAGTAATCCATCTTGGGATGGATGCCTTAGAGACTTTTTTCCCCTTATTTTTACCCCCAAAAAGGACGAACAGGTTTGGGTCAACACACCAACTGTTGGTGGCCTCTAAATAGTCTATAACCGCGCATCTCACATCCAGTGAGTGAAGACGCTGTTCCTTTTCATTACGGGGATTGTCACAGAAGGATGGTAACACCATCTCCTGATTTATATTTTGGCAAGAGGCTACTTTTGGAATAAATGCCGGATCTAATCTCAAGATTATGCTATCTTCTCTGATCTGGAGATATGGGTCTCTAGTGGACAGGGCATGGATTTCCCCTATTCTCTTGGCCGTGGTACTGGCTATAAGGAAGGCCGTTCTGCAAGTGAGAGTTGAGATAGTTATCCCTTTACTGGGGACGTAGGGATCCTTACATAGGAATCTGAGTACCAGGCCAAGGTCCCAAGGCAGGGTGAGCTGCCTAATTGTGGGGCGAAGACGTTGCTTGGCCCTTATGAATCTTACTACCTAGGGATGAGAAGCTAACGGGTAATCAAAGAAGTAGCTCAAGGCCGAAATCTGAACCTTTAAAGTGCTGGGCTTAAGGCCTTTATTAAACCCTGACTGTAGAAAGTTTAGGATACTAGGGAGGTCAGGGATACCCGCCACGAGATCGGACCTGCCACCGTCCAGACAGAATCTCCTCCATATTTTCCGGTAGATTGCGGACGTCACCGGTTTCCTGCTGGCCTGTAGGGTAGATATGACCTGATCTGATAAGCCTTTTGCCTTCAGGATGTCCCTTTCAGGATCCACGCCGAGAGGTGGAGTCTTGCTGGATTCGGATGGCGGATCGGGCCCTGGTGGAGGACGTCTTTCTTCCGAGGTAGCTCGACTGGGTTTTCCACTGCCATGGCTCCTAGTAGGGGAAACCAGCTTCTCCTTGTCCAGTATGGAACAACCATTATCACCTTTGCGCGGTCCTCACGGATCTTCCTGAGTAACGCCGGTATGAGCGCCAGTGGTGGGAACGCATAAGAGAGGGGTTCTTCCCAGGCCTGGCTCAGGGCATCTATGTCTTCCGGGTGGTCTGCCGGGTTCAGGGAGTAGAATATGGAGACATTTGAGTTCTTTCGGCTTGCGAACAGGTCTATACTGAGGGTCCCCTAATGCTGACACAGTTGACAGAAAATCTCCTTGTTCAGTTCCCATTCTGTCGGGAAGACCTGCTTTCTGCTTAGGTAGTCCGCTACCACGTTCTAGGAACCTTGTAGGTGGATTGCCGTTACTGAGAGGACTGTTCCTTCTGCCCAGGCGAATATTTTTCCTGCTAGGGCTTGGAGTGGTCGGTGCCTGGGGCCTTCCTGGTGCTTCAGTAATGACACTGCTGTTACGTTGTCGGATGATATTCAGACATGTCGATTCTTCAGGACCGACCAGTTCCGCCGCAGGGCCTCCCAGACCGCATAGAGTTCCCTGAAGTTGGAGGATCTGCTTTTGATTTCTACTGGCCATCTTCCCTGGAAGATAATCCCTTCTACATGGGCTCCCCATCCCCACATACTGGCGTCCGTGGTGACTACCACGTATGGAGAGGTTGTCCATAGTATACCCACCTGGAGGTTCCTGGGCAGTGTCCTCCACCATAGTGACTTTTTCACCAGTCCTGGCAGCCTTATGGGTCTGTTGAGTGAAGCCTGACTTCTGTCCCATCTTGCAAGGATCTCCATTTGTAATGGTCTTGAGTGGAACTGGGCCCATCTGACGCACGGAATGCAAGCGGTCATTAGGCCCAGAACCTCCATTGCCCCTCTTATGGAGGAGCGATGCTTCAAAAGGTCTCCAACTCTGTCCTGAATAGTCTTCTGCTTTTCTTTTGGTAGCAGTGATATTCTGTCCCTTGAGTCTAGGAGAACTCCGAGGAAGACCTTTCTGGACTCTGGTATGAGGTCTGACTTCTGCCAGTTGATCACCCAGCCAAGGAACTCCATTACTGTAATTGCTTGGTTCCTGTCTCGAATGAGCGCTTCTTCGGATCCTGCCACCAGGAGGAAATCGTCTAAGTATGGTATGATCACGATACCCTGACCTCTCAGGTAGGCCACTACCTCCGCTACCAGCCTTGTGAAGATTCGGGGGGCCGAAGCCAGCCCGAATGGAAGGCATGGGAACTGGAAGTGGCAAGTACAAGTTGGTAATTTGACCACGAATCTTAACAGACTCTGGGATGAAGGATGGATAGGGACCTGATAGTACGCACTCTTCAGGTCGAGGGTGCACATGACCGCGTCCCTGTCTATTAGATGTATTGCGGACCGAATTGATTCCATCCAGAACCTCTTGTACCTGACCCAGGCATTTAGAGGTTTTAAGTTTATAATAGTTTGGGCCTCACCGGATGGTTTTGCAATGGAGAACAGGGAGGAGTAGTGTCCCTTTCCCCTTTCTGTCAGAGGAACCGGTACTATAACCTCTGAACTGAACATTTCCTGTAGGTCCGTCCACATGGCGGAGTCCCCCGGGACTATGGTGGGGGCAATATATCTGTCGGGGGGAGGGGAGTAAAGCTCTATGCTGTAACCCTCCGCAATGGTTCTGAGGACCCACTGGTTGTGGATAACTCGAACCCAATTCACTGCGAAGTGGCAAAGTCTCCCCACGATATCTATGGCATCATTGCCTTCTAGATCTGGAGGTTAACGCAAAAAGGAAGCTTTTGCTTCTCCCACCCTGGCTGTGGGAGCTCCTGTAGGAGCCTCTGTTGGACCTGGCTTGGCTCCTAAAGTCGGCCTGTCTCCTAGAGAAGGAGCCTCTCCAAAAGGACTGAGGCTGCTTAGGTTTTTCTTCTGGGAACCCTTTATTTTTGTCGGACACTAGCTCAAAAATGTTATCTAGGGTAGGACCGAACACCCTTAGGTCTGAGAAGGGAATGGAGCATAACTTCACCTTAGAAGCGTTATCCCCTGACCAGGATTTAAGCCAGACCGCTCTCCAAGCTGCATTAGACAGGGAGCTGTTTCTGGCTGCGAACCTTACTGATTCGTCTGACGTGTCCAACAGGAACGCCGTGGCCGATTTCATGAGTGGAAGGGATTACAGGATCTAGGGGTCTTGTTGGTTAGGTGTTCCTCCTACTGCCCTATCCACAGAAACATAGACCTGGCCACCGAGGTGGCTGCTATGTTAGCCCTAATGAGGGCTGCCGAAGTCTCCCATGTCCTTTTTAATAGAACGTCCGCCTTCATGTCCATCGGGTCCTGGAGACTTGATGAGTCCTCGAATGGGATGGCAGTTTTCTTGGTGACATTCGCTACCAGAACATCGATTTTGGGGACTTCTTCCCATGCTCGTATTTCCTCGGGGTCAAAAGGCAGATGACTTTTAAAGTCCCGGGATAGTACAAGCCGACGTTCTGCCTCTTTCCACTCCTCATGGACCATTGTCTTAATGTGTTCACTTACGGGGAACACCGTTTGTCTCCAAGCCACCAGACCTCCGAACATCAAGTCCTGTCTGGATTGTGGTTTAGGAACTTCCTCGATCTGCGTAGTGTTCCTGACCGCCTGGACTAACTCGTCAGTGTCCTCCAGCCTGAACAGGAATTTCCTGCCTGGATCTTGTCTGTCCGCCAGGATCTCTCCTTCCTCCTCCGGATCAGAGTCCCGGAAGTCTGACTCCTCGATAGAGCTTGCTTCGGAAACTGGGTCTGCCTCCCATCTCGGATGCTTGCGACTCGGCACTGGACTGGAGGACTGCTGCCGTGTGAGGCTGGCTCTGGAGGCTTGGACTTCATCCCATATCAAGGATCTCATCTCAGAGAGGAATGATGGCTGTTCGTCTCTTATGACCCTTGATGTGCAGGGTCCACAGAGGGTTTTGCTATGGGTGTCTGGCAGCTTTACCCTGCATACAGGGCACCAGACCGACTTGGATGTGGCCTTGGCAGGGTCCTTAGTCACTGATGGGGGGCTGCTGGGGTTCCCTTATCCTATCAACATAAGATGGGGTACCCATGTCAGTCGTCCTGGGCTGCGGGGACGGGTGTGGGGCGGGTAGTCTGCGCCAGGCGAACTTACCCCACCATTCGCCGGAGCCTCTGCGTCCATCCTGCAGCGATCTGCGCTTCCAGAGAGACGGTGAGCCCCTGGAGCGCGCGCTGCGATTCAAACCGGCGTGTGACATCACCGGCAGTGACGTGCGTGCTCTCGCGATACGCTGGGTCCTGTCGCTTCCGGACTCCCCACTGGGAAGTTTCGGCCTGGGCGTCTTGACAGGGGAAAGGTTTGGACTGGCTGCCCGATCCCCCTGGGCTCTCCGGTAAGCTCTGAAGCTCCTCTTGCGTGTCCCTCCATGCAGGGACAGGAAAAACACTGAAAGAAATGGGGTGGGACGGGACCTTTTAACATCTTGTGTGCTTTCCTGTACCTGTAAGGAGGAGGAGGATGTCCTCCATGGTGCTGTCAGGTGGACGTCCTGGAAAATAAGTTTAAATCATCCCCCTTTCGCCCCATTAAAAATAAAACAATTAAAAAAAAAAATCAAACACACATATTTGGTATCGCCGCTTTCAGAATCACCCAATCTATTAAAATAAAAAGGATTAACCTGATCACTAAACAGTGTAGCGAGAAAAAAGTCAAAATGCCAGAATTACGTTTTTGGTGGCCACAACATTGCATTAAAATGCAATAACGGGCGATTAAAAGATCATATCTGCACCAAATTGTATCAGTAACAAGAACAGCTCAGCTCGAAAAAAGAAGCCCTCACCGAACCCGGGATCATGAAAAATAGAGACTCTACGGGTCTCGGGAAATTAAGCAATTTTTTTTTTTTTTTACAAACATTGGATTTTTTTTCACCACTTAAATAAAAAAGAACCTAGACATGCTTGGTGTCTATGAACTCGTAATGACCCGGAGAATCATAATAGCAGGTCAATTTTAGCATTTGGTGAAAATGGTAAAAAGAAATCCAAAAACACTTTGTAGATTTGCCCTTTTTTTGTAATTTCACCGCACTTGGATTTTTTTCTCCATTTTTGACTACACAATATGGTAAAATCAATGGTGTCATTCAAAAGTCCAACTTGTCCTGCAAAAAACAAGCCCTATCATGGTCATATTGACAGAAAAATAAAAAAGTTATGGCTCTGGGAAGAAGGGGAGCGAAAAACAGAAACACAAAAACGAAAAAGGGCTGGGTCTTGAAAGGGTTAATGGTTCCCCATCCCATAATGTGGCCTGAGGAAGACACTGGTTCAGTCCTGAAATACATTTTTGCCCATGTACCAGTGAATGCTTTGTAAAGATACAAGATTTCTCCTATTCTTTAGCAGGATTGTATTTCTCCCACTCATTGAACTATACATGATTAAATACAAAGTATAAGCAGATTAAGAAGAAAGTCCTGCAGTGAACAGTAGAAATAGTTCTTTAATGGTTTTTATACTCATGTTACTGTAAGAAATAAAGTACATCACAGATCACTACGACCACATTCACACCTATTGTGCAGTCTGCGGCACTAATTCTGTATTATAACACCAGAAGCAATTGCTAATCAGTGGTTTTGGCTTTTATTGCCATTTTCCTTTATGTTTAGTGAAAGGGATAACTAATATTACATCAATGGTCTATTATACATTTCCAGTCCTATAATATTTAGGTACAGGTGCAGACGCCAACCCTGATCAGTGTACACAAGATCTGGTGTAGGAAATGTCGCCATGACACGCGGAACTTTGGTGACTGTGACATGTGGAATTCTCAGCATAAAATGCTTCCACATCAGCATCCCAGTGCCATTTCTCAGTGAGACACTTGTGGATCATAGAGTTTTGGCTCCCTTGTTTAGGAAAGATTTGTACAGCAGAGAGAGTAGCGACATGCCACATAGGAGAGACAGAAGGCGCAACAGGTGCTCTCTCCCCAAAGCTCAACCTTCGTCAAAGACCTAAGAATACAATGTGTACTGTATACAGAGGTGTTGTTTTCACACACAATATACACTTCATATAGCATTTCCATACAAATTCACCTGTACATTAAGTCTGTGCCTCATGATCAGGACAAATAAGACTTGTCAACCATTAGTACCATTTATCTGATGTCATAGTTCCATAAGTTGATTACATCTGTACTATTTCTTTTTCAGGACCCAATACCATCAATGGCCCACCTTCCCATAGAAAGAATGAAAATTCTCGGACACTAAGTGATGAGGACTTGAGGACCTTGGACAGCTTATTGGTAGAATTTACAACAACTATATGGATTTCCAAAGAAACAGCGAGACATCACAGAGGACAGGGTACCTGCGAATAACAGCATAATGTTGGTAACAGCACAAGCAGGGCTGAGACAGAAATGCCTCCAATCCCAGGACCAGATCCAGCAACCACCCGCACAGAAAATGAGGGTGATAACTGCGCAATATGCCTGGACGTCCTGGAAAGTAACATCACAAATTTACCCTGCAGACATTCGTTCCACTCAAGGTGCATAGACACCTGGCTTCAGGACAATAACACCTGCCCCATCTGCCGGGCACCTGTCACCAGACATTAGGTACTTGTACTTATATACATTGTAAATATGATACAATATATATACTTTTGATATATTGTAAGTGCTACAAGTAATCTGATGCAACAAAAATCTGGTAGTTTAGGTTAATTTGCATAACCTTTTCCTAGGAAGCATTGTCAGGTTATAAGTCTCCTCAATTAGTAACTACAAATTGAAATCTCTCTCTGCAGTCCACATGTTGCAGATTTCACCATATTTATTACATTTCAGGCAAACTAAGTTGCCATACACATTAAGGGAGTTGTCTGTTCTTTATTGGTCTAAAATGGGCGTATAATGCTCCAAAGATTCATAATTAAAAAAACAAACCAACATGTTTGGCTAAAAAAGAAAACATATAGTGATGACTGCAGAGAAATCAATGTCTAACAATGCTACATTTCCATTGGGATACATAGAAGTAATATCAGTGCTCTAATATCACTTGTGATGTCATAGAAAAAATATTTTCCATGGGCACAAAGAATGGGGCATGTAGAAATCCAACTTCTTCAAACTCTTCTTTCATCAACTTTTACAGCATTAGATAATTCAGTGGCCAAAGGAAACATTAGAGAGTTGTCAGATTCTGCATAAATTCTTTGATTTTATCCAATATGTATAGGCATCTATCTTCTAAACAGTAAGAAAGGGATTCACATCACTTGTTAGGTCCTGATGTGATAGAAAGAATAAGTTTACATATAATGAACATGCTGACAGATCTGTGTGTTTATTTTCAGGTGATAGAGATACTGCTCTCGCCACACCACCAATGTAGATTGAACGTTACTGATCCGGCCATATGAACAAACATCTACTGAATTTGCCACCATCAACTTCTGAAGATACTGCTCTTAATAACAAACCAAACAACATCTAGAAATGCTGCTTCTGAAACACCAACAACATCTCAAAGTCTTGCTCCTAAGATGACAGCAAACTTCTGAAGATGCTGCTCCTAAAAAGCCACCAAACAACTTGTGGAGATGGTGCACCTGGCTCAACACAAAAAAACCTGAAGATATTGTTCCTGCCACGCCATCAATCATTTCCTGATGACACCTCTCATGAACTATCTGATATTTAGCTTTTTCAACAGTTTGCGGCCTAGCTTGTTTTTTGCATCCAGATTAGAAATGTCCAAATAAAGGGATACTTTTGCAATAAAATATGTGTTTCCCCTTTATAATTCATCTACCACATTAAATATAGCTCACTTCATCAGAGCCAGCATTAGGGGCAGGCAGACTAGACAGATGCCCGGGGCCCCCACTATCCCAGGGGTCCCCAGGCCCCAGTGGTGTGCCGTGGGAGCTATGGGAATTGAGAGTCAGGGGGGCCCGGTGCCAGCACCCCCCGTATTCAACTGTATCAGCAGTCTTGATGTTGATACATTTGAAAGCAATGATGGAGGAGAAAAGGTTACGTGACGCTACCTCTCCCATCATCCCCTCTGCCTCTGATGCAATGGATGTGATAACGTCACTGCACACCACGCTGTGTTGGGAAACGGAGCTGGTGAGGTGAGAAGATGCGCTGAAGCGGGGAACGAGGAGAGGTGAGTATTGCATTTATTTATGGGGGCTGTATTACAATCTACAGGGGCTGCATTACAGTTTATGAGGGCTGAATTACATTCTGTGGGGGCTGCATTACATTCTGTCAGGACTGCATTAAATTATGGTGTGGCATTACATTTTGTGGAGGCTGGCTGCATTGCATTCTTTGGGGGCTTCAATATATTCTATGGGGGTTTCATTACATTCTATGGGGGCTGTCTACATTACATTCTATGTGGGTTTTATTATATTTTATTATATTCTATGGGGGCTGCATTACATTCTATGGGGCTGCATCACACTCCATGGGGGTTGGCTTCATTACATTCTATGGGGGATGCATTACAATCTATGGGGGCTGCATTCCATTCCATGGGGGCTGGCTACATTACATTCTATGTGGGCTGCATTACAGTCTATGGGGTCTGGCTGCATTACATTTCATGGAGCTGCATTATATTCTATGGGCGCTGGCTGCTATTACATTTTATGGGGGCTCCTGATGAAGACATAAGCAAAATGCGCGTAGCGACGGCATGCGGGGGTCCTTATACTACATTTCATGAGTAAGTTCTCTTGTGCATTTTTCTACTTTAGCTTACATTAGGCTTAACATTTATTGCACTATCCGGTTTTAGGAAGTTTCGCCCCCAGCAGTTCGCCCCAGGTACATGTCGCCCCCGCACATTTCACCCCTGCACATTTCGCCCCCGTACATTTTGCCCCCAGCAGTTCGCCCCCGGATTTTTCGCCCCCAGCAGTTCGCCCCGGATTTTTCGCCCCCAGCAGTTCGCCCCGGATTTTTCGCCGCCAGCAGTTCACCCCGGATTTTTCGCCCCCAGATTTTTCGCCCCCCCGGATGTTTCGCCCCCAGCAGTTCGCCCCCAGATTTTTCGCCCCAGCAGTTCGTCCCCGGATGTTTTGCCCCCAGAAGATCGCCCCTGGATGTTTCGCCCCCAGCAGTTCACCCCCGGTAGTTTGCCCCAGGATTTGTGTACCCTGTTTTGCCCCCAGAATTTTGTGTTTGGATGTTTCGCCAGTTTGTCCTTGTGGTACATGAATTCCCGTCTGTCATCAATTCACATGTCACAAAAGTACTGTACAGAGTGCTGCACTTTTGTGACATTTTAAATCAACTGTTTCTATCTGTAAACCTCACAACTGATTGCATTATAGTGTCAGAGCATTTTGCCTGCAATTTTAACAAGACATTTTCCAAAACGCCTTTGTGTTACAAAAACATACCACGAAAAAAATAAACGGATTCAAAAAATGCAGTGTGAATGAGGCCTGATTTAGGTGGGGAATGTAAACCACTCTAAACTCAAAACATTTTGTGAACTTTTACCTGATCCAGCACTGACATGCTTTTTTGAAAGTTTTGCTGCAGATGTAACAATTTTCATGTCAGGTGTCCTGCAGGTTGCATTAGACTAGCTCTTATTCCATCTTTACATCAGAATATAGCAGTGTCCAAAACCTCTACAAAGAGAGAGGTGTACTAGCACAAAACATCAGTCAGCTTCCACATCAATTCCCTTTCTACAAGTATGAATTCAGTTCTATCCAAACGTGGGAAGAAGTTGGCCTACGAGAATCACATTTACGTATTTTCCAAACGGACGGCTGAAGATGTCCATTCCATCTGGGTCTGTGAAAAATGGTTGATTTGCAAGTAACCAATCCCCACAACCACGCAGCACAAGCAGCAAGACCTGAAGCAATCCGACTTATCAATGAGGCGGTCACCAGGGCAGGGACAACACAGGAGACACCACCTCAGATTCTCACAGAAGTCGTTTCAGGAGCCCATTCCAATGTTGTAGCACTTGTCCCAAAGAAAGCATCACTGAAGAGAACAATATGATTATCAAGGCAACTTGGCAATATTCCAAGGTTGCCCCAAACTCTTGATAAACTTGTTATTCCCCAGGGATCAATATTGATGGTATCCAGCAGCAGTTCCTTCTGCATGACTCTGGTGAGCATTTAACATTTCCATAATATAGAATTATTGCAAAATTTATGTTGCACAAATGTGAAAAATTATCTATTACAAAGTGCTGATATAGAATACTATGTGATTATTTTACCTTAAAGGGAAACTTTGAGGATAGTATAATGTAGGGTGGGGCCTACTGATTCCAACTATGCCTCACTTGTTTAGTTGCAGTCTGATTCTCTGCTCAGCTTCAAAGTAGAAGTCCTGCCTTTGAGATACAGTGGTCTGCCATGTTCATAAGCAGAGTGGTAACCTTGTCCACCAACCATGATTTGCAGGTATCCAGCCATTGTCAATGAGAACCAGAGGACAAGGTTGTCGCATCAAAATCGTATCACTAGATGTCAATCTTAGTGTAGAATTTTCTGCTATAAATTAGCTGCAGATTGTCTGCTGCAACTACTTAGTGCATGTGAATGGACCTTAAGGATTCATTAACATTTCTCCTAACCTCTGCCCTGCCCCTTTAGTCATGCCCCCTGCCAACAGCCTGAAATGAAGCTCCAATGCTGAATTATTGCTGGGAAGAGGGTACACCATGCCCCGGTAGGTGCCGGTCACTAACCGGAACATGGCAAGGGGGTTAATTAATATTCACCACCTGCTGCCACACGCTGCTTTGATACAGGACCTGGAATGATGTATGCAATCATGTGATCGCTCACGTCTCAGGATCTGCATCGAAGCAGAGTGAGGAAAGCAGCACAGCAGCAGGCGGTGAGTATTAGTTTAACCTTGCCATGCTCCAGGAGGAGACAGGCACCTACTAGAGCATGATAGATCTAGGGGGCCTGCTGTTCATGGGTGCATTACACCCCTTGGCGGCAGGCCCCTGCCTACATGGTAGGTACGCCACTGCTGCACTGCATGTCATTTTTTTAACTGTGCATTTTTTCATGAGCATGTGGATGGGATTTAGGCATTTACGCTGCATATGACCCCGACCTAATGAACCGTTGAGTTAGTATGCTTTTTTTCACAAACACTTCTTACATGTTTGCTCGTTTTTCCTGATGTAAACCTTTTATTATCGAAATTCTGCATTTTGCTAGTTTCTGCTGCCATTACTCCTGTCATGACTTTGAAAATGTGACATTTTTGAAGCTTGGAAGCATTTTTAAACAGGAATATATCATTTTCCACTGGGACAATACATGTCGTAGAAAAAACTATTGTTTAGCATCTTCACACCAGATTTTGCTTCAATTTAACGTTTCTGTTATAAAATCAGAAAATCTGAAGCAAAATATGAGTTTTTAATGTGAGATATGAACAACGGATGCTTCTAATTAGGAAAATTTATTGTGAATTCATCCCGAAATTCTCTGTCGCGCATCCGCCCTTTTTGCGCTGCACCGAGTGCAAAAAAATGCAACACAGTGCGTTTGGCGCACGTCGGCGCAGCGCAAAATGGGCGGATGCGCGGGCAAAAGTGTACCAGCGCATGACCAGCGTACCCAACGCTAAGTATAGGGTATGCTGATCGCATGCAGGGTCATGAGATCTTAGGAGGAGCTGACCGGAGGAGGCACGGCCGGGGGCGGAGCTTAGTGGCAGCCCTGCGCCCAGTAACGCTAGTGTGAAACTAGCCTAAGTGTCCAAGAAAAAATATGCAACTCCAGGTAGAGAAAAGTTAATCCATGTGGCAGAAATGACCAGAGTACATATTAAAGATTTGAAAGCTAAGGTATAAGGAAGATATATAAAAGAAAAAGTGTTGCTACATTACCTTAAGTAGTGGCGGTACCCCATCGCGCGTTTCGCATTTGCTTTTCAAGAGTAGCGTGTAGTTTAATATAATCAGGTAAAATTACCTTTGGGTATCTTTTATACAGGGTGCCGCTACCTCCTGGACTAGCGTGTCCGCCCCTACGCGCGTTTCGACTCCTTTCTCAAGGGGCCTGCTACCAACCATGTGTCTCTATTATTTATATCTCCCAGCTGCAGCGTGGTATACTGTGCGACCCAGGTGGTGAGCATTACTTCCAGTCGCGCAGATCAGAAGTGACCGCGGTTATCTGATTATATTTGCGGCGTATTATTGTAATTATGGGTATGAGGGTTATTGCCAGGCAAGCAACATTGTTTTATGGTTGACATCTAGATCATAATCTGTGATGTGGCCTATACAGCTTGCGATATAATTATGGCTATATTAATATTTGTAGTAGTTTATTATTAGGGCTTTTTCAGTTCTGCCCCTTGTAGCTGCAATATATTGCTGGCAGTCCCTGTGTCTATCCGTTTTCGTGGTAGCTGTCTCTTCCTGGATTTGCACGTTAATTATGAATTAATTAATGAGGGACTGTGAGCAATGAGTGTATCTGTACTCTCCTACTTCCCCAGTTTTGGCAGTATGGTTTTAATGAATTTGTTTCAATAAAAATTATATTTTTATACACACAAATAATTGCCTTGTGATCATCCTTTTTCCTATGGTTCTATGTTGTACCGAAAGACGCGGAGGGTCTTCTTCAGTCCTCTTCCATGCACTTCCACATTGTGTGAATATGTCATCGTACCTGGGGGAATCCCTTTCATTATTCCTAGCTAGGGATTCCCTTGATCAAGAAGACTCTCCACATAGGTAGGGACCTTGGCAAAGGGGAGAGAAGCGATTTTTCCTTTTTGATGAGCAAACTCCAAACATTGCCTGTTTTGGGTCGGTGTGGTTGAAGGAGGCAATGTTCGATACGAAACTTTCCAGATCGGGTTTGCTCATCACTAGATATAGTATGATATGTAATGGATGACAAAAAGACGCCAATAAGTGTAACACCACTAGTACATGACAGTAAAATTATGGTCACTTGTATTAGATCAGGGGTGTCAAACTCATATTCACCAAGGGCCACACCAATTTAATGGTTGTCCCCAAAGGGTCATTTGTTACTGAAAGACCAGATGCACACAATCGAGTCCCATCCAGAACATGCATTTCTCTGCACAGAGCAGTGCATGCCCCTGTATAAGGCATGTCACGGTGGATCAGCTCTTTACCAAGCGCGGTCACATCTTCCCTGGATCTCACTGAAATCATGGAGAGCTATGGCTGCAGCTTCCAGTCACTTGTCCTTGTCATTGGTGCTGAAAGCTGCTGATAAACAGCTGGTTCAATGCAGAATACAACTGGACCCTATTCTTGGCCTAATTTGAGGAATGAGCAACAACAGAAAAAGGGATCCTGAAGTGAAAATACTACTTTTATCTGCTGCTCCATTCTTTGGTGTACTGGCAGAGTGTTCTGTGAGGGCTAATCCCAAAACCCCCCTTCTGAAGACCTGATAAAGAGGTTCTGTAGAAGCTGGTTAACCACCACTTTAGTTCAGCAAAGCCAATATCTCAGTTCTGCTGAGATGGTTGGTGGGATTAACCCTGTAGTCAGTCAACAGTCCCCCTGCTTCCATACATAGCCTGCATTAAAGGGGTATTCTCATGCCGAACAGAAAAATAAGACAGCATGCTTTCAGCAATCGTGTTGTGGTAAGCATGCTGCCGATCTTCCCCTCCTGGTACTTACCTAAAGGTCTTCTGCTCATCTTTGCCTGATGTTCTCCTGACTGTGTGCGCTAGCGATCGCCATGCTGGATGCGGAGGCAACCACGAGTCCTCTCCTTCTTCCCAGCGTCCTCTTCTGCTTGATCTCATCGCGGCACTGCGCATGCGCAGCAGTGTTTTGGTGACAGGAGAGGCATCCTGCCCCCTGGATTGACTGATGAATGGGGCAGGAGTGACGTCATGTCAGTGAGCGGCCAGGAGACATTCGGCCTCACTGCTGCGGCATTCTTCATGCTTCATGGATCAGTGATCCAGGCAAGATGAAAAGACAGCCAGAAGCAGGAGAAGACGTCACGGGGAACCACTAGACTGCACTCCGGGACCCAAGAGCAGCAGCTGCGACAGGTAAATATGTCAGTTTTTTTGTGTTCTAGGGTGATAATACTCCTTTAAGGCCAGCCAATAGCGCTGCTGAAAAGGCAGCCACAAGAATCCCCAGCAATTGGGGTCCTGTATATTTTACCCCCAGGTATGTTCAGCCCTAGATGTTTTGTTCCCTGTATATTGACCCTAGAAGCTGAGGGTGAAACATCTGGGGTTAAAATGCTAGGGGCAAAACATCAGATAGTGACACTTCCAGGGACAAAATGCTGTAGGTGAAACATCCGGGGGCGAAAAATCCAGGCGCGAAACATCCGGGGGCGAAACATTAGGAGGGCGAACTGCTGGGGGCGAAATATCCGGGGGCAAACTGCCAGGGGCGAAAAATCCAGGGGCGAAACTTCCAGTGTTGAACTGCTGGGGGCGAAACATCCAGGGGCGAACTGCTGGGGGTGAAACATCCGGGGGCGAACTGCTGGGGGTGAAACATCCGGGGGCGAAGTGCTGGGGGCGAAACATTCGGTGGCGAACTGCTGGGGGCGAAACATCCGGGGGCGAACTGCTGGGGGCGAAACATTCGGTGGCGAACTGCTGGGGGCGAAACATCCGGGGGCGAACTGCTGGGGGCGAACTGCTGAGGACTGCTGGGGGCGAAATGTGCGGGGGTGAAACCTCCTGGGGGCCAAATGCCAGCTACGAAATGTGCGGGGGCGAAATGCACCCGGGGGGGTGAACTGCTGGGGGCGAAACATCCAAATCCCGGAATGTTTTAGCCTTTAATTGCTTATTGACAGCTTACATTAGGCCTAACCTTAACTGCACTACTTAGCACTTTATTTCTACACTATTGTTTTATAGTTGGGTTTACTTGCACTAACACCCATTACTCAGCATTGATTTTGGGGGTACAGATAACGCAATAGCTGTCTGGTATGTTTCAGCCTTTATTTATTTGTTGACAGTTTATATGTTTATATATTATTCCCAACTAATACAATATGGATATTTAGTTGTTGGATGGCAGAATTTTCATTGCTGGTTGTTTATTCCCCTATACACCTGCTTCGGCAGATTTCATTCTGTTTATTCTGTTTTTGTGATTATTGTGTATTCCAATATAATATTTATTGTTTGGTATAAAAATACTGTTTCCTCCTTGCTCTGACTGGCTAGTGGGGGTTGCTGTGTTGTTTTTATCTATATTGAGTTTTTGCCTTTACTTTACCTCATTGTTATAGGGATATTTAAGTGTTTAAATTCTATGGGGCTGCATTAAAATTTATGGCGGCTGCATTACATTCTACGGGGGTTGAATTACATTTTATGAGGGCTGAATTACATTGTATGGGGGCTGGCTGCATTACATTATAAGGGGACTGACTGTATTACATGTCAGACAGTAAGTGCAACAAGGAAGCAGGACAGATCCCTGCAGCTCCGCTCCTCTGCCATTTTACACCTGTACACAGCGGAGCTGCAGGGATTGCTCCCTGTCTGCCGCAGACTGAGGGCAATCTGGTCAGGGGTGCCCCAGAGCCTCAGGGCCAGATAAACAGGCCAGATTACCCTCAGTGTTAGCCGCCCTGCATAGGCCCCCCTCCTCCGCTGGGCCCAGTACAGCCGCATCGGCTGCACATGCGGTATGTCCGCCCCTGCAACTGTATAAGCTGAATGCTGATACCGTTACAAGCAATTATGAGATATGAAGAATCACTCTCCCTCTCCCATCATTCCCCTCTGCATCTGATGTCACTTACACAGACACTGACAGCAGGCGCGATTACGGCACTACATGGTGCCTGCTATGCTGAGATGTGCTGGTGCTCAGACCATCAGGATAATGAGGAGAAGGTGAGTATTGTATTTTTGGTGACAGAATTATCTATTTAATTCAGCACATCATTATAATGGTCTTTTAGTCTCAGTGCAATTTCACGGTTTGTTTTACCTACATAATGCACTGTGCAAGGGTTTATTTATCAGGTAGGCCACTCTTATGGATCATTATCTTAAAACATTCTCTCTCTCTCTGATTATTCTGGCATTTGACAAATATTAATAATTATGATGATTCTAATTGACCTTAAACAGGAAAGGTTTATTCTGATTTAATGCTGGATATTGAGAAAACCATGCATATGTGTCTTTCTCTATAGTGTATGTAAACTTCTGATTTCAGCTGTATATTCTATTCTGTAGGGTCACGCTGTGATTTTACTATACGCGGCAGATGAATTGTCAGCTTTTCAAAAGGACATAAAGGACATTGGTGTGTAAAAATGGGATGGCACTCGCATGGTCCAAGTGCCTTGCAATTTTTTTATCACACCGATTGACTTGCATTGATGAGTCTCGTCTGAGATATGAGGACAATGGCAGCACGCTGAGATTTTTTTCTCATCCCGATTTGAGCTGAGTAAACAATCGCAGATGAGCAGGGACTCATAGATTAACATTGGTCAGAGTGCTGTCTGATTTTTTTATCGGATGGCACTCGTCCATTTTTCTTGCGGATGAGTATGAGCCCTTAATAAGATAAAAGTTATCATTGTGAAGACTGACAGAAAAAGCAAGTCAGTTTTAAACTAGCAGATTTTCATGCTGTCTAAGGCTAGTTTCACACTAGCGTGTGGAGGAGCTGCGGAGGGATGCGGACTTCCTCTGTGAAGCTCCTCCCACTGCTATGCCGCCTCCGTTCAGCTCCGCCTCCTTTGGTATGCGGCCTGCATACCCTATCTTTAGCATTGGGTACGCAGGCCGTGCCGATGTATGCGGATGCCTCCGCATGCGTCTTTTGACGGTGCGGCGACCAGTGCCGAACGCAACGAGTTGGATTTAGTTGCAGCCGCCGCACCATCAAAACGACGCATGTGGAGACATCCGCATACATCGGCACGGCCTGCGTACCCAATGCTAAAGATAGGGTATGCAGGCCGCATGCCAACGGAGGCGGAGCTGAATGGAGGAGGTGCGGCAGTGGGCGGAGCTAAACGGAGGAAGTCCGCAGGCCTCCGCAGCTCCTCCATACGCTAGTGTGAAACTAGACTAACTAAAGCAATTTAGTAACATGAGAATACTCATTTAAAAGGTCTTAAAATTAGGCAAATGCAACATATGAAAAATGACACTGAGCCAATATTTATGCAACAAAAACTAAGCCAATATGTATTGTGTGAAAAATTAAGTACAAACTATGAATGAACAGATTTTAAAATCACCTTTAGCAGCAATAACATGAAGCAATCATTTTCAGGATGACTTTATCAGCCTCTTGTTCTAAAGGAATTTTCGCATACTCTTCTTTAGCTTAAGTCTTTTTATGCACAGCTTTCTTAACCCCTTCATGACCCTAAGATTTTCTAATTTTTTGTTTTTGTTTTTTGTTCCCCTTCTTCCCAGAGCCATAACTTTTTTCTTTCTCCGTCAATATGGCCATTTGAGGGCTTCTTTTTTGCGGGACGAGTAGTACTTTTGAACGTCACCATTGATTTTACCTTCTAGTGCTTTTTTTTTTTTTTCGTTATGCCGTTAACCGACCTGATTAATTTAGCTTACATTTTGATTGGGCGTTTCTAAACGCGGTAATACCAAATATGTTGTTTTTAAATTATTGTTTTACTTTGAATGGGGCAAAAGGGAGGTGATTTGAACTGTTTATTTTTTTTATATTTTTAAAATTATTTTCTCTACTTTCTACTTGCTGCAATAGTGCCACTGGGAGACTTGAAGCTGCAATCATGTAGCTTCAGCCCTGCTATATGTAGCAAAAATCATCCTCTCCTATAAATGCCGGCAATGGGCCAGCGTTCATAGGAGACCTACAATGACAAGCACGGGGGTCTTCTTAAGACCCGCTGTTGTCATGCCAACCCATCGGTGTGCCACAATCATTCAACAGGTGCGCTGATGCATTCAACATGTTAACATCCACCGTTGGATCGCGATTCCATCCACGGCTGTTAGGGGCACATGTCAGCTGATGAAATCAGCTGTCATGCCCTGGAAAAGAAGCGGGCTCAGCGCCAGAGCCAGTATCAAAGTATTTCATACGTCATGGGTTGTGAAAGGATTAAAGTTCCTCCAAAGTATTTCAATTGGGCTGAGCTCAGGACTCTGACTGGACCAGTACATTACATTGATTAATTTATTTTTCAGCCAGTTGAATATAGATTTACTGCTGTGCTTATGATTATGTTAGTACACAAAGGAGTCTATGGTCATTTCAATGACTGCACCAGTGACTTCAAAATAAGCCCAAATCATTACATCTCCATCAGCGTGCTTGACTGTTGATATTAGGTGTTCGTGCTGATATGCTGTGTTTAGATCACCAAACGTGGGCCTGGGCATTATATCCAAACTTCTCCAATTTGGTCTCTTCTATTCAATGGACATTGTTCTAGAAGTTTTGTATTTTGTTTAGGTGCAACTTTGGAATTAACAGTTAATTAAGGGCATTTGATTAGCAGCTCCAGGCCACTACCTATGGAAGCAGGAAGGGTGTACTTATTTTTTCACAATGCTTCTGTGTTCTTGCCTAGTTTTCGTTAAAGCACATCAGTCCAGCATTTTTTGCATTTTACCACTGGACTGGTGTCACTAATGAAAGCTCCCTGCACCTAGTAATATATTTATCAGCCATCATCTTCATCTGTTATTGGCACCACTCCAGTCATCATCTGGAGGTTTGTGACCTGGGGGATTGCTCCAGTGTTTGCTCAGGAAGAGGCGCCCCCTGAGGAAGTGACACCACAAAACATGCATTGGGGCGGTAGGAGCAGCTACATAATAACTGAGTCACCAATGTAAGTGTTAACTCTGTTTCTTCAGACATTTGTCATGCACGCCTTAGAGCAGCACTTCATTTAGAATTATAGAATCATAGAATCGTAGAGTTGGAAGGGACCTCCTGGGCCATCTGGTCCAACCCCCTGCTCAAAGCAGGATTCGCTAAATCATCCAAGTCAGATGTCTGTCCAGCCTCTGTTTGAAGACTTCCATTGAAGGAGAACTCACCACTTATCGTGGCAGCCTGTTCCACTCATTGATTACTCTAACTGTCAAAAAGTTTTTTCTAATATCTAATCTGTGTCTCCTCCCATTCAGTTTCATCCCATTGCTTCTAGTCTTTCATTGTGCAAATGAGAATAAAGTTGATCCTTCTACAATGTGACAGCCCTTTAGATATTTGTAGACAGCTATTAAGTCTCCTCTCAGTCTTCTCTTTTGCAAACTAAACATTCCCAAATCCTGCAACCTTTCCTCATAAGACAGGGTTTGCAGACCGGTCACCATTATGGTCGCTCTTTTCTGAACTTGCTCCAGTTTGTTCATGTCTCTTTTAAAATGTGGTGCCCAAAACTGGACACAATATTCCAGATGAGGTCTGACCAAAGAGGAGTAGAGGGAAATAATGACTTCACGTGATCTAGACTGTATGCTTCTGTTAATACATCCTAGAATTGCATTTGCCTTTTTTGCTGCTGCATCACACTGTTGACTCATATTCAGTCTGTGATCTATTAGTATACCCAAGTCTTTTTCACATGTGCTGTCACTTAGCCCTATTCCTCCCATTCTGTATATGCTTTTTTCATTTTTATTGCCCAGATGTAATACATTGCATTTCTCTCTGTTAAAAAACATTCTGTTAGTTGCTGCCCACTTCTCCAGTTTATTTAAATCTTTTTGAATCCTCTCTCTCTCTTCTCTAGTATTAGCTATCCCTCCTAGCTTTGTGTCATCAGCAAATTTAATCAGTTTACCCTCAATTCCTTCATCTAAATCATTGATAAAGATGTTGAACAATACAGGGCCAAGGACAGAGCCCTGTGGTACCCCACTTGAGACATTCTTCCAACTGGATGTGCAGCCATTTACGACCACTCTTTGGGTCCGATCACTAAGCCAGTTATGAATCCACCTAACAGTTGCCTTCTCCATTCCATACTTAGTCATTTTTTCAATAAGGATTGTATGAGAGACTTTGTCAAATGCTTTGCTGAAGTCAAGATATACTATACCTACAGCATTTCCTTGATCCACCCAATCAGTGATACCGTCATAGAAGGAAATTAAGTTAGTCTGACATGACTTATTAGTTACAAACCCATGCTGACTCTGTTTAATCACTTCATTCTTATCCAGGTACTGACATACATGTTGTTTAATAATTTGTTCAAAGATCTTTCCTGGTATAGAAGTCAGACTCACCGGCCTATAGTTGCATGGGTCCACCTTCTTCCCCTTTTTGAAGATAGGAACAACATTTGCTCTTCTCCAGTCTTCTGGCTCTTCTCCTGTTCTCCAAGAATTTTCAAAGATTATGGAGAAGGGTTCAAAAATTTCTTCTGCTATCTCCTTCAGTACTCTGGGGTGTAATTCATCTGGACCTGGAGACTTGAATTCATTTAGGTTAGCTAAGTGTTTCCTCACTATCTTTCTGTTTATAGATATCCTGGATTCTTCTATTCCCTTAATAGGACAGTGAATAACAGTTGATGTTACATTTCCTTTCTGAGAGAAAACATGCAAAATAGGAATTTAAAAGTTCAGCCTTCTCAACATCCTGTCTTACCATTTCATCATTTTCATCCTGTAAAAATCCTATAGCATCTTTGACTTTTCTTTTACTTTTGACATATCCCCAAAATCCTTTATTATTGCTTTTGACATCTCTTGCAAGCCTCAATTCATTTTCAGCTTTAGATAATCTGATTTGTGCCCTGCAGGTTCTGCAGACAGCATTATATTCTTCTTTAGATATGCCTTCCTCTTTCCATTTTATAAACATTTTTTTCTTCCTTTTTAGCATGTGCTTAAGTTCTGTGTTCATCCATCCTGGTTTCCTTAAATGCTTCCTATTCTTCCCTCTTCTCGGAATTGTTAACAACTGTGCTTTGAGAATTTCATTTTTCAAGATTTCCCATCCTTCCTGGACATTTTTGTCTTTAAGGATATCCAGCCATTGGATCCCTCCAATTCTCTTTCTGAATCCCTTAAAATCTGCCTTTCTGAAATCTAACCTTGACGTCTGAGTCTTCACAGGTCTTCCGCCTCTAGTTATCCAAAATTCTAAAATAGCATGGTCGCTACCTCCTAGGGTCCCAGCCACTTTTACCTCCTCAACCATTTCCTCCCTGTTTATAAGGATTAGATCCAAGGTAGCAGTTCCCCTTGTTTTCTCCCCTACCTTTTGGAAGATAAAGTTGTCAGCAAGAGAGGATAAGAATTTCCTTGACCTGTTAGTTTTGCCTGAGAGAGATTTCCAACAAATGTCTGGATAGTTGAAATCTCCCATGACAACTATGTCATATTTTTTGGAGAACTTGGCCATTTGATGCATAAAGAGTTCATCCATATCTTCAGCTTGCACAGGCGGCCTGTAGTAAATGCCTACAATGGTGTCCTTTCCATTGTTCTGTCCTTGTATTCTTACCCAAACAGTTTCCACAGAACTCCCAGTCTCTGAAGCTTCAATCTCTGTGCAGATATACGCGTTTCTAACATACAATGCGACACCTCCTCCTCGTTTATCAAGTCTGTTTCTTGCAAATAAGTTGTATCCTTCTAGTCTTGTATTCCAATCATGTGTATTGTCCCACCAAGTTTCAGTAATTCCAATGTCATCATATTTCTTTTCCTGTGTTAGTAGTTCCAATTCTCCTTGTTTGTTGCCCATGCTTTGTGCATTAGTATAGAAACATTTTAGTTTGTGATTGGTTTCTCTTTCTCCAATATTTTTTATTAATTTCTTTTGTCTTTGTTCTTCCTTTCCACTTCTAATAGCAGAGTTCTCAATAGCATTTGTAAGGTGTATGGCTTTTTCTGGTCTTTTGCTTCCCTTCCCATGTTGTTCTAGTTTAAAGCTCTCCTTACAAGTGTAGAAAGGCGACTTCCAAATACATGTTTTCCAGTCTTCGTAAGGTGCACCCCATCTCTAGCAAGTAGTCCATCGTATAAGTAATTCACTCCGTGATCCAGAAATCCAAATCGTTGCTGACGGCACCATCAACGTAGCCAGTTGTTCACCTGCACAATCTTATTCCACCTCCTTGTTCCATGGCCATCCACTGGGAGGATGGAAGAGAAGACCACCTGCGCTCCCAGTTCTTTCACTTTCTTGCCTAAGTCTTCAAAGTCTCTGCAGATGGTTTCCAGGTCATTTCTTGAGGTGTCATTTGTCCCCACATGTAGTAGCAGAAATGGGTAGTCATCTTTAGGCCTGAAGAGTCCTGATATCCTGTCAGACACATCTTTAATTTTTGCACCTGGAAGACAGCACATTTCTCTTGAAGTTATATCCGGTCTGCAGATAGCGGCCTCTGTTCCTCTCAACAGGGAATCCCCCATGACCACCACTCTCCGTTTCTTCTTCACAACATTTTTCTTTCTCCATCCAGGAGGACTCTGAAGGCGTACAAGGTTGCTGTTTGTTGGCAAAGTCTTATCCTGATGTATTTCTTCATCGTTTTCCTGCGTGAGAGCCTGGTACTGGTTTCTGAGCAGTATGGGTGCTGACTGCCTCCTGATCCTCCTGCTTCTCTGGGTCACATGTCTCCATTTGCTATGCACTTAAACTGTTAATAATAATAATAATAATAATAATAATAATAATAATAATAATAATAATAATAATAAATAATACATTTTACTTCTATAGCGCCGACATATTCCGCAGCACTTTACATTTCGGAGGGGATTTGTACAGGCGATAGATATTACAGCATAACAATAATCACATAGATTATAACAAATACCAAGAGGAATGAGGGCCCTGCTCGCAAGCTTACAGTCTATGAGGAAAGAGGTAGACACGAAAGGTGGGTGGTAACAGTTGCCCTGATTGTATGGACCAGCCATAATGTTAAGTGTGTATCAGTACAGACACAGAGGGCTAATGGATGCATAAAGCATGTGAGAACATGATGCGGGGAACCTGGTTATGGTAAAACTTTTGGCTGTGCCACACAGGGATAGATTAGGTTAATGTGTTGAGGCGATACGCCAGTCTGAATAAATGCGTTTTCAGGGCACGCTTAAAATTGTGGGGATTGGGGACTAATCGTATTGACCTTGGAAGTGCATTCCAAAGAATTGGTGAAGCACGTGTAAAGTCTTGGAGATGGGAGTGGGAGGTTCTGATTATTGAGGATGCTAACCTCAGGTCATCAGCAGAACGGAGGGCGCGGGTAGGGTGGTATACTGAAACAAGGGAGGAGATGTAGGGTGGTGCTGAGCCATGGAGGGCTTTGTGGGTGAGGGTAATAAGTTTATACTGAATTCTGGAGTGGATGGGTAGCCAGTGTAATGACTGGCACAAGGTAGAGGCATCCGTGTAACGATTGGTGAGGAATATGATCCTGGCTGCAGCATTCAAGACAGATTGGAGAGGGGAGAGTTTGGTAAGAGGGAGACCGATTAGAAGAGCGTTACAATAGTCGAGACGAGAATGAATAAAAGAAACAGTAAGAGTTTTTGCAGAGTCAAAAGTAAGAGAAAAGGTCGAATTCTAGAAATGTTTTTGAGGTGCAGATGACAAGAGCGAGCCAGTGATCGAATGTGGGGGGCAAAGGAAAGCTCGGAATCAAGTATGACCCCAAGACAGCGGGCATGTTGCTGGGGAGTAATAGTGGAGCCACACACACTGTTAGTGGCATGGTTTCATTCAGCATCTATCTGGTACATTATAACCTCTCTTGGTGACATCATGTTGTATATTGTGTAGTCATTCCTTCTATTTGGCATTGCAGCCTTTGAGAATATTTAAATGTAAAATTAAAATTGTGTTTTAATTAATTCTATTTAATAAAAGGTTTTTCAAGGCACATGCACTCAATTTTCCTCTGTTGGTACTCATTGTATATAGAGAGCCAGGTTGGGCGGAGTTAGCTTTCTCAGCTCTGCTGCATTGCTATATCTAAAAACTCTGTGTCAGAAATGCTGCAACCAGTAAACAAAGTGACTTTCGATTCAGGGTCTCTTTGCCAACATCATGCTGCTCTCAGATGAGGAAGGAAAAAACCTGCTGACAGATTCCCTTTAAATAAGTAATAAACAGTTATAATTTGTCATATGTTGTTGATATAATTGTAGGACCTTCTACAGAGCAGATGTTTAGTGTTTTTGTTGTATAGAATGTCCTTATATGTAAAAGTATATAATGCACAAAATGGTGTACTTCATTTTTTAATTTATTATATGTGGATGCCCAAGTTATTTGCTCATTGAACTAGTCTATTACGTTGATCTCTTTGACGACTCTTCTCTGATTGAATGTACTATTACTTTATTGCGAATTTTGCAAGAATTATACCGATACATGACTATGGCCGGGTACTACAGATCCGCACCCAGTTATTCATAGAGGCATTTGTGCATTACTCGGCTACAGTCAGTACATAGCTGACATTACTGTTCTGTTCAGCTCCACAGCTGCTAACATCTGGCTGTCACCGGCATTCTCAACAGCTGATTGGTGGGGGTGCAGGGTGTCAGACCACCACCGATCTGAATGATGACGTATCCTTACAATAGGTCAATAAAAGAAAAGTAGTGGAAGCAACCCTTTACTATTGTCTAAGTCTTTCACACACTTAATGAAATATTAAAGAGAACAGTAAATCAGATATGTGTTTTGGCGCTGGACCAGTATCTTCCCCATCCCATAATGTGGCCTGAGGAAGACACTGTTTCCGTCCTGAAATGTGTTTTTCGTCCATGTACCAGTGAATGCTTTGTAAAGATACAAGATTTCTCCTATTCTTTAGCAGGACCGCGTTTCTCCCACTCATTGAACTTTAAATGATTAAATACAAATTATAAGCCAATTAAGAAGAAAGTTCTGCAGTGAAAAATAGAACAGTAGAAATAGTTCTTCTTTAATGGATTTATACTTGTGCTACTGTAAGAAATAAAGTACATCACAGATCACTATGACCACATTCACACCTATTGTGCAGTCTGCGGCACCAATTCTGTGTTATCACACCAGAAGCTATTGCTAATCAGTGGTTTGGGTCTTTTACTGCCATTCTCCTTTTATGTTCAGTGAAAGGGATAACTAATATTACATCAGTTCTCCTAGTCACTATTGTTATAGTATCAGTGTACACCGGTTCTGGTGTTGGAGGTGTCACCATGGCGAACAGAACTTTTGTGATTGTGACATATAGAATTCTCAGCATAAAACGCTTCTACATCAGCATCCCGGTGCCATTTCTCAGTGAGACTCTTCAGGACCGCAGGGTTTTGGCTCCTGTGTTTACAAGGATATTTAAGGAAGAGAGAGACGTAGCGGAATGCCACGTAGGAGGAGAGAAAGAAGGGCCAACAGGTTTCGGAATTCCGGTAAATTCAACCATTGATTTTTCTATTGACAGATTCTCTTGCTGCACTTGTTAGTAAAACTTCATCACAGACTGCACAGAGCTCCTGTTCTCAAGATGCCAGTTGATGGTGGACCATGGCCCCAGATCTGTCCATGAGCCTTCTTCAACTGAAAAAATTATTCAGTTGAGGACAGAAGATACCCCCCTCCAAATAATAATCTCTCTTTGTGGCCCCACAGGGTAATACCCCCTTGTGCTCTTAAAAATACTAATATCCCAAGCCTCAGTCCTAACCTACCTCTCACTGTAGATCCTCTCAACAACTGGCACATTTTCTCAGAATTAGTAGGATGCTGGTGATCATACCTGACCAGTTTGTCTCCTGTCCTCCTTTCCCATTTTATCTCTATGTAATATATGACTGATGACGTAAGAAAACCTTTGTTCTCTACTGCACATTGGGTTTCCCCACCATATAAATGACCCAGAACTGTATTCCCTCCCTTCTTTTTCCTTATGAGTTTTGCATTTTAATTCAATACAGTATGAATGGAAATCCACTTAAAATCAGTAAAATCAACCCCCATACTTAGATGTCATATTCCTAAACCAAAGTGTCAGTACCTGAGTTGATCACTCAGAACTTAGTCAGTTAGTTCCAGATGAGGGCACTCAAAGTTGAAATAGCAGAAAAATACAATGAAGACAGAATTAGAGGTTTTTATCAGATACTGTAGATATTCCCTGCAACATCACCAATGAAAATCCTACAATAATGTCCCCTGAAGGACAAGGATGCACATCCTGTTGAAGTATTTGCTGGTGTCAGCAAACCCATCACCCGCAGGGCCCAGGTGGTCGCTGAAGCGACCACTGTTACTGTGATAGTTACGCCCCTGGCAACGGTGAGTGGGCCTCCATATTTATCTAGGGCCACAGCACTTGCACAGGTGCAGATGCCAACCCTGATCAGTGTACACAAGATCTGGTGTAGGAAATGTCACCATGACACACGGAACTTTGGTGACTGCGACATGTGGAAATCTCAGCATAAAATGCTTCCACATCAGCATCCCAGTGCCATTTCTCAGTGAGACACTTGTGGATCATAGAGTTTTGGCTCCCTTGTTTAGGAAAGATTTGTACAGCAGAGAGAGTAGGGACATGCCACATAGGAGAGACAGAAGGCGCAACAGGTGCTCTCTCCCCAAAGCTCAACCTTCGTCAAAGACGTAAGAATACAATGTGTATACTGTTTACAGAGGTGTTGCATCAGTAAAAGGTGTCACATGCATTACTCCATTCTCTTGCTGTAGTTGGTCTACTATACATTTCCAGTCCTATAATATTTAGATCCTGGATGAAAGGACTCCTTGTTTTCACACACAATATACACTTCATATAGTATTTCCATACAAATCCACCTGTACATTACAGTCTGTGGCTCATGATCAGGACAAATAAGACTTGACAGCCGATGGTACCATTTAGCTGATGTTATAGACCCATAGAGATCCGCCATAAATTGATTACATCTGTACTATTTCTTTTTCAGGACCCAATACCAACAATGGCCCACCTTCCCGTAGAAGGAATGAAAACTTTAGGACGCCAAGCGATGAGCAAATACTTGAGGACCTTGGCCAGCTTATTGGAAGAATCTATAACAACTACATGGATTTCCAAAGAAACAGCGAGACATCAGAGAGGACAGGATACCTGCAAATAACAATAGACATAGAGTACGATGTTAACAGTACAAGCAGGGATGAGACAGAAATGCCTCCAATCCCAGGACCAGATCCAGCAACCACCCACACAGAAAATGAGTGTGATAACTGCACAATATGCCTGGACGTCCTGGAAAGTAACATCACTAATTTATCGTGCAGACATTCGTTCCACTCAAGGTGCATAGGTACCTGGCTTCAGGAGAATAACACCTGCCCCATCTGCCGGGCACCTGTCACCAGACATTAGGTACGTGTACTTATATACATTGTAAATATGATACAATATATCAAAAGTAAACATATTGTAAATGCTACAAATAGATTGATGTGACAAAAATCTGGTAGTTTAGGTTATTTTGCATAACCTTTTCCTAGGAAGCATTGTCAGGTTATAAGTCTTCTAAATTAGTAACTTTGTCTTAACTACAAATTGAAATCCCTCTCTGCAGTCCACATGTTGCAGATTTCACCATATTTATTTTGTTTCAGGTAAACTAAGTTGCCATACACATTAAGGGGGTTGTCTGTTCTTTATTGGTCTAAAAATGGGCGTATAATGCTCCAAAGATTCACAATTAAAAAAACAAACCAACATGTTTGGCTAAAAAAGAAAACATATAGTGATAACCACAGAGAAATCAATGTCTAACAATGCTACATTTCCATTGGGATACATAGAAGTAATATCAGTGCTCTAATATCACTTGTGATGTCACAGAAAATATTTTCAATGGGCACAAAGAATGGGGCATGTAGAAATCCAACTTCTTCAAACTCTTCTTTCATCAACATTTACAGCATTAGATAATTCAGTGGCCAAAGGAAACATTAGAAAGTTGTCAGATTCTGCATAAATTCTTTGATTTTATCCAATATGTATAGGCATCTATCTTCTAAACAGTAAGAAAGGGATTCACATCATTTGTTAGGCCCTGATGTGATGAGAAGAATAAGTTTACATATAAAAAAAAATGCTGACAGATCTGTGTGTTTATTTTCAGGTGATAGAGATACTGCTCTCGCCACACCACCAATGTAGATTGAACGTTGCTGATCCGGGCATATGAACAAAGGCCTACTAAATATAACACCATCAACTTCTGAAGATACTGGTCTTAATAACAAACCAAACAGCATCTAAAAATGCTGCTCCCAAAATTCCACCAAATAACATCTAAAAATGCTGCTTCTGAAACACTAACAACATCTGAAAGTGCTGCTCTTAATATGACAGCAAACTTCTAAAAAACCACCAAGTAACTTGTGAAGATGGTGCACCTGGCTCAACATCAAGAAAAAGTATGAAGATATTGTTCCTGCCACGCCACCAATCATTTCCTGATGACGCTTCTCCTGCCATATCTGGTATTTGGCTTTTTAAATAGTTCGTGGCCTAGCTTGTTTTCTGCATCCAGATTACAAATATCCAGATGGATACTTTTACAATAAAAAACAACTTATGCTTAATTCTATTAAAACACAAGCTATATTCTTTTTGTTTCTCCATGATAATTCATCTACCACTTTAAATAAAAATATTTCATTTCATCAGGGCCGACTGGGGCCCCCACTACCTCAGGGGTCCCAGGGCCCCAGTGGCGTGCTGCTAATAGCATCAGATCACGTGGGCGCTATGGGGCCCGAGAGTCAGGAGGCCCATTGCCCGCGCCCCCTGCATTCAACTGTACCAGCATCCTAGATGGCGATACAGTTAAAAGTATTGATGGAGGAGAGAACGCCACATGACGCTCCTTCTCCCATCATTCCTCTCTGCCTCTGACGCAGCGGGTGCGACAACATCATTACTGTAACGCCAGTGTGTTTGTGCCTTGTTTCCCCGGCGTTACGCTGCATGTCTATGCTCTTACCCTTTGCTCCTTTCCCCCTAATCAGCTGGGATACTGTTGTCTGCTACCTGTATGGATGTGTAAGCAGGTTGCGGGATGCAGTGATGCAAGAAAGGCAGAGCAAGGGTTAACAATTAAATTTAACAGTCAAGATCCTCCACGCAGGAAGATAAACAGTTAAAGGGGCAAATGATAGGGAAATAAACAAACACAATGTGATAACAGTCCACGTAATCAACTTATCGTGTATGCAGGTTCCTCAGTCATGGATGATCCGATAAGGGCTGTAATTCCAGCAACGGCCGGTGCAGTGTCCTCAGAGGAGATTTCACAGCACATGGTATATCTCCTTGCGGCAATGGACGGTATCCGGTTTTTATCCGTTGAGCCAACTAGCCCATAAACTTGTGCAGCAAAAGTCAAGGGAATTGCGTGCAGTCTATTAGCAAGGGGAGTCTGCGTTGTGCTGTCCGGCAAAGAGAGCATTGACGAACAGTCCTGAACACGACCCCCGTTTCTGTGTCTGCGCTTGGCACTCAGCTTATCGGAGCTCATGGCCCTTCCTATGCTACTGGTCTCAACGGCGTGCTCTTGTGTAGCCACTCACCTGCTCTGTCACCACCGGCGGGAAACTGCCCGTCGTTTCATGCGCTATCCTCTTTGCTGTGCCCCCTGCTTCCAGGTAACAAGATCTGTCCAGTCCCCTATTCTTTCCCCCGGACAAGCTGGGACGCAGCCTCAACAGTTCCAGACCCAGCGTAGTACAGGTTCCCTCAGCCCTCTCTTCCTCCTTACAGATGCTGCTCAGTTCCCTGCCTTGCTGCATAACCATACATGTGTTGTAGAGTCTTGGCTCAGCTGCAAGACCCTCCGCATGTACGGTCTCTGGCTGCCACTGTGGAAGCTATCCACGGGTTGCGAGGTCATCTGCACCTGGTGCATCACTTTCCACATGTGTCCAGGCTTGCCGCCGCTGCCAGGTGCCCTAGGGATCAGTTTCTGTGCTGGCTATGCTGTACTGGTTTTTGTTTGTGCTTAGGATACACCTTCCCTGCTTTTATTAAAGGCAGTGTGTGCGCTTGAATTGCTGTCCCCAGCCTATTGCTGAGGGGCAGCTCCTATTTAAAGTTCCTCTTCCCTGTTGGGAGTTGCCCCGAGCTTCTCATTACCTTTTTGAACCTAGCCATGTGTGTATGGTCCTCCATGTTGCTCTGGTCTGCCTGTTCTTCAGCTCTTGTTCTGCCTGCTATCAGTTTTAGGAAAGCTGATGTCTTTGTCCCTGGACCCGTACTGTCTATGTGTTTGTACCAAAGTCCTTGCCTTGAATGTGGATTCCTGCTGTGTGATATTCTCAAAGTCCTTCTGTGTCAAACTATGTACCCAGTAATTTTCCGGTCCGAGCATGTGGTGCTTGCACCATACCACTTGAGTTCCTTTCTAGGTTGTGTCAGATGTCCAGATCCTGGCGACCGCTGCCTGATGACTGGAGCCTGACGACCGCTGTCTGGTGCCTGGAGCCTGACAACCGCTACTCGAAGTCCTGCCTGTGTCCTGACGTTCCCTGCCTGGAGTTGTGTCTGTTGTCCGGAGTCCAGATATCCTGCCTTTGTCCTAGATGTCCAGCCTGTGTCTAGATATCCAGTCCGTGGTCCTGGTGGTCCAGCCGGTGTTCGAGAGTCGGTCCCGCTCATGTTCCTGGCTGGGCTCCTCCGTGTTAATGTGGTGTCTCCAGTCTTGTTTCCTGGTGACGGCTCTGCCTGTGTGTCCTGGATCTAACAAGTCGATGTCCTGAGCTGCCATGTCAATGTTCCTGGACCTGTGCTGTCCGTGTCTTACCTGTGTCCCTATGTCCAGACAGTGTTTTGATATCCAGTCCGTGGTCCAGCCCGTTTTTCAGAGTCGGTCCCGCTCTTGTTCCTGGATGGACTCCTCCTCCATGTTTCTGGGGAGTCTCCATTCTTGTTTCTCGGTGACAGCTCTGCCTGTGTGTCCTGGATCTGACCAGCCGATGTATTGAGCTTCCATGTCAGTGTTCCTGGATCCATGCTGTCTGTGTTTTGCCTGTGTCCTGATGTCCTGCCTGTGCCTTGGAGTCCATACTGTGATGACGTCTGTCCGAGGTCAGTGTCTGATGTTCTCCTGCTGTGCCTACGCTACGCCTGAGACCAGAGAGGTTCTCCTAATATGCCCATGCCAGATGACCCTGGACTGCATCAACCTGTGATGACCTCTTGCCATCATCTGACATCCGCTGACCTGTGATGTTCACCCTTCCTTGATGGGCGGAATCGGGAGCCTAGCATTGTAATGTCTTGTGCTCTGTATGATGACTCTATGTAGTAAACTTTGTTTCTTCATACCTGAAGTTGTGCGGTGTCATCTAGTCCTGCATGTCACCCCTATGCACACATGCTCAGCTGCCACACACCCCGGTCACAGCCCTACCCTAGTCCGGGTAGGCCCAGGTCTCCCTCTGTGGTCCAGTTGGCCCACATTCTATTACCACCTGGGACGCACGCCCCACGCGTCGTCGTGGCCTGGCGATGTGGGAGCATAAGCTAACTAAGCTAAGCCGCGTTCCGTCCTCCGGTCGTGACAATTACGTTCCACGGTATCGAGCAGTGGAGCTGCTGAGGTGAAGAGATGCGCTGCAGCAGGGAACGAGGAGAGGTGAATTTGGGGGCTGCATTACATTCCATGGGGCTGCATTATATTCTATGGGCTCTGGCTGCATTACATTTTATAGGTGCTGCATTACATTCTATGGCAGCTGCATTACATTTGAAGGAGGCTGCATTACATTCTATGGTAGCTGCATTACATTTGAAGGAGGCTGCATTACATTCTATGGGGCTGACAGCATTACATGCTATGGGGGCTGCATTACATATGAAGGAGGCTGCATTACATTCTATGGGGGCTGGCTGCATTACATTCATCACGCACCATGCTGTGTCTGGCACATATTATGGTAGGGTACGGGTGCACAGCGTCCTTGTGGCCATATGAAGAGGCATTGACACCCTCCACCTGGTCCCCTGAAACCCTGATGACAGCACTGGGAAACAACGGGACATTTCCTTACACATTACAACTGCTCATAAGTATCACAATAGTCATAATTAGTGTTGAGCGATACCGTTCGATACCCAAAAATATCGTATCGGATGAAAAAAATCGGATACGAAAAAAATATCGGGTATCGCCGATTCCGATACCGGAAGTCCCATTCAAGTCAATGGGACTTCCATTATCGGAATTTAAAAAAGCCCTTTATTTCCTTGTTGGCTAATTCTACATAATTGAAAACAAATAAGAATCATGTAGAATGTATTGTGGGAGGTGGAGGAGACATTAAAGGCATAGTGGTTTATTCAAATCACATGGCATAGCATTAATTCCAATTTTTTTTTTCAAGACGTTCGGAGTTAAAAAGATATTGACTATGTTAACTTTTTTATATTTTGTCAGATATGTATGTTTCACAACTTCCATGCTCCTCACCTTCTTTTGTACTTCTCCCACTTTCTCCTTTATGATCCGCAGCAGTAGCATTTTTTTCATCAACTTTTTCTTCACCTTATTCATCTTCTTTTTCTTCACCTTCTTACCATTAATTTTTTTTTTCCATTCTTCATATTCTTCTTATTCAGCTATTATTAATTTTCATATGCTATTTCTTCATCTTCTTCCTATTCTTCTTTTTCTTCATTTTCTTATGGTGACAGGCATTCCTGTAGTACTTATCTATAAAAGTTATAAGATTACACCTTACGTTCTGCCTGTCACAAAAGATTTACAACAGGATTTGTCCGCGTTCAATTTGGCCTGCAGCAGCAGCCATTTTCCAGGGGCACCACGAGGAGGAATGGACTCACCCCCATTTACTGCTTAGTCTTCTTCTGCTTATAATTTTGATTTCTTCTATGATGATTTTTAGTCTTATGCTTAATGTTCTTCTGCTTTCTGTTCTTCTGCTTTTGCTTCTTCTGCTTCTTGTTCTTCTGTCTTTTGTTCTGTATCTTGGTGGTTGTCTTCATGTTCTTTGTCCTCTTGGTCATATTATTTAGGGTCATATTTCTGGTCTTCTTTGGTGTGGTCTTCAGGGTCGTCATCATGGAGATCAATAAGGATTACCAAAGACAATTTCAAAAAGCTTGATCTTGGAAATGTAGCAGAAGGTACAAGAAGGCTGAGAAACTGGCGAGAACCAGCTGACAGTACTGGAACCCCTAGTGGCAGCAGAAGGAACAATAGTCAATGGCACTACTGAGGAACAGCTGACGGTGCTGGACCCCGGTTACTATGCAGGAGGTACCTGTGCTAGAAACCACTACCAAGGACCAGCTGACGGTGCTGGACCTCGGATACCGAGATGGAGGCACCTAGGCCAAAGGCTCAGGCGAGAACCAGCTGACAGTGCTGGAACCCGGATGGGTAGCAGAAGGAACAAGAGCCAATGGCACTATCGAGGACCAACTGACGGTGCTGGACCACGGTTACTAAGCAGAAGGTACCTGTGCTAAAAAGCGCTACCAAGGACCAGCTGACGGTGCTGGACTTCGGATACCGAGATGGAGGCACCTAGGCCAAAGGCTCTGGCGAGAACCAGCTGACAGTGCTGGCACCCGCATGGGTAGCAGAAGGAACAAGAGCCAATGGCACTACCGAGGACCAACTGACGATGCTGGACCACGGTTACTAAGCAGAAGGTACCTGTGCTAAAAAGCACTACCAAGGACCAGCTGACGGTGCTGGACCTCGGATACCGAGATGGAGGCACCTAGGCCAAAGGCTCTGGCGAGAACCAGCTGACAGTGCTGGAACCCGGGTAGGTAGCAGAAGGCACCCATCCAAAGCAAAGTAGCCAGTCCGCAAGCCGGCCGCAGTTACCGAAACCCACAGTCCTACAGGGGGTCCATGTCCTATTGGCACTACGGATCCAGCCTTCAGTGCCAGTTCCCGCAGCCCACATAGGAGTCACTTAAACTGCAGGCACCGTAGAGTCGGCTAACCCGGCCGCAAGACGACAGGACAACGGAATGGTGGCATAGTGACCTTGACACTACCCGGAAACAGCAGGCGTGCTGAAAACAGGCTGGGCAACAGGGAGTACCCGTGCCAAAGACACTGCCGAGAACCAGCTGACGGTGCTGGAACCCAGATGGGTAGCAAAAGCGACAAGAGCCAAAGGCACTACCGAGGAACAGCTGACGGTGCTGGACCACGGTTACTAGGCAGGAGGTACCTGTGCTAGAAAGCACTACCAAGGACCAGCTGACGGTGCTGGACCTTCGGATACTGAGATGGAGGCACCTAGGCCAAAGGCTCTGGCGAGAACCAGCTGACAGTGCTGGAACCCGGGTGGGTAGCAGAAGGTACCCATCCAAAGCAAAGTAGCCAGGCCGCAAGCCGGCCGCAGTTACCGAAACCCACAGTCCTACAGAGGGTCCATGTCCCATTGGCACTACGGATCCAGCCTTCAGTGCCAGTTCTCGCAGCCCACATAGGAGTCACCTAAACTGCAGGCACCGTAGAGTCGGCTAACCCGGCCGCAAGACGACAGGACAACGGATTGGTGGCAGAGTGATCTTGACACTACCCGGAAACAGCTGGCGTGCTGGAACCAGGCTGGGCAACAGGGAGTACCCGTGCCAAAGACACTGCCGAGCACCAACTGGCGTTGTTGGAGCCCAGGGACAATCATGGTGTAGGCCGAGGCCTACTTGGTGGCAGTTTTAGCTTGTTTGTAGGCTACAACAGACTGTCAACGTGCTCCAATTAGGCGTCTGTCTCCACTCTGTTTCCAGGATTTCACGTGACCACCAACACCGCCAGTTTATGTGTACAGTAGCCGTCTGCCCAATCCACACGTGTTCCTGTGTTACTGGGGTTCTGTAATGTCAGCAGATCCCCTGATGTGTGTCTGCCAATGTCTCCTGCTCTGTCCACATTCCCACCACTTGCAGTGGGAAGGTGGACAGCGCAGGAGACAGTGCCGGACACACATTGGCGGATCAGCTCACGTTACAGAACACCAGGAACACAGGAACAAGTGTGGAATGCGTGGACGGCAACTGTGAGCAGGAACTGGCGGTGTTGGAGGTCAGGGGAAATACTAGAGACAGAGTGGAGACAGAGGCCAAATCAGAGAATGTTTAAATCTGTAGTAGTTACAATTTGGAGGCAGCAGCAGTTTGCCCTCCACACAGCAGGGGATCAGCTGACGTTACTGACCCCCACTTTCACATGAACGAGTGTTTTTTTCTGTGTGGACAGCACTTCCAAGCAACAACTGACGATGTTGGAGCCCAGGGATAGTCATTTTGTAGGCTGAGGCCTACTTGGAGGCAGTTTAAGATAAGACGTTGTTTGAATTTGGAGGCAGCAAGAGAGTTTGCCCTCCACACAGCAGGGGATCAGCAGACGTTACCGAACCCCACTTTCACATGAACAAGTGTTTTTTTCTGTGTGGACAGCACTTCCGAGCACCAACTGGCGTTGTTGGAGCCCAGGGACAATCATGGTGTAGGCCGAGGCCTACTTGGTGGCAGTTTTAGCTTGTTTGTAGGCTACAACAGACTGTCAATGTGCTCCAATTAGGCATCTGTCTCCACTCTGTTTCCAGGATTTCACGTGACCACCAACACCGCCAGTTTATGCGTACAGTAGCCGTCTGCCCAATCCACACATGTTCCTATGTTACTGGGGTTCTGTAATGTCAGCAGATCCCCTGATGTGTGTCTGCCAATGTCTCCTGCTCTGTCCACATTCTCACCACTTGTAGTGGGAAGGTGGACAGCGCAGGAGACAGTGCTGGACACACATTGGGGGATCTGCTCACGTAACAGAACACCAGGAACACAGGAACAAGTGTGGAATGCGTGGACGGCAACTGTGAGCAGGAACTGTCAGTGTTGGAGGTCAGGGGAAATACTAGAGACAGAGTGGAGACAGAGGCCAAATCAGAGAATGTTTAAATCAGAAGTAGTTCCAATTTGGAGGCAGCAGCAGTTTGCCCTCCACACAGCAGGGGATCAGCGGACGTTACCGAACCCCACTTTCACATGAACGAGTGTTTTTTTCTGTGTGGACAGCACTTCCGAGCACCAACTGGCGTTGTTGGAGCCCAGGGACAATCATAGTGCAGGCCGAGGCCTACTAGGAGCCAGGTGTAAATCGGAGGTATTTTGACTTTGGAGGGAGCAGGACACTTTGCCCTCCACACAGCAGGGGATCAGCTGACGTTACCGAACCCCACTTTCACATGAACAAGTGTTTTTTTCTGTGTGGGGCGAAACATCCGGGGGCGAACTGCTGGGGGCAAAATGTGCGGGGGTGAAATGTGCGGGGGGCGAAACCTCCTGGGGGCCAAATGCCGGCTACAAAATGTGCGGGGGCGAAATGCACCCGGGGCGAACTGCTGGGGGCGAAACATCCAAATCCCGGAATGTTTTAGCCTTTAATTGCTTATTGACAGCTTACATTAGGCCTAACCTTAACTGCACTACTTAGCACTTTATTTCTACACTATTTTTTTATAGTTGGGTTTACTTGCACTAACACCCATTACTCAGCATTGATTTTGGGAGTACAGATAATGCAATAGCTGTCTGGTATGTTTCAGCCTTTGTTTGTGAAAAAAGAGGATGATTGACCTCATAGAGATCAACATCCGACACTGCGGAGACACCATCACGTGTTTCTCAACGCAGTGATTCTAGAGCACTGCCCCATCCCTTATGGGAAATATGTAAAACATGCAAATCAGAAGCCACGGAGACACCATCACATGTTTCTCAACGCAAGCAATGACTAGCCAGGTCTTTCACCGGGAAGGAACAACCACGGGAAGGGCAGTCTCCAATGAAGGAAACCACCTATGCCAAAACATGGTATCCATCCACAGACAGCTGTTTCGGGGTATTTGCCCCTCATCAGTGTGGAGTAGGAAACTGGCTAGTAGGAGCAATGCCTAGTAGAAGACTGTGAAAAAAGAGGATAATTGACCTCATAGAGATCAACATCCGACACTGCAGAGACACCATCACGTGTTTCTCAATGCAGTGATTCTAGAGCACTGCCCCCATCCCTTATGGGAAATATGTAAAACATGCAAATCAGAAGCCGCGGAGACACCATCACATGTTTCTCAACGCAAGCAATGACTAGCCAGGTCTTTCACCGGGAAGGAACAACCACGGGAAGGGCAGTCTCCAATGAAGGAAACCACCTATGCCAAAACATGGAAATTGCTCCTACTAGCCAGTTTCCTACTCCACACTGATGAGGGGCAAATACCCCGAAACAGCTGTCTGTGGATGGATACCATGTTTTGGCATAGGTGGTTTCCTTCATTGGAGACTGCCCTTCCCGTGGTTGTTCCTTCCCGGTGAAAGACCTGGCTAGTCATTGCTTGCGTTGAGAAACATGTGATGGTGTCTCCGCGGCTTCTGATCAGCCTTTGTTTGTTGACAGTTTACATATTATTCCCAACTAATACAATATGGATATTTAGTTGTTGGATGGCAGAATTTTCATTGCTGGTTGTTTATTCCCCTATACACTTGCTTTGGCAGATTTCATTCTTTTTATTCTGTTTTTGTGATTATTGTGTATTCCAATATATTTATTGCTTGGTATAAAAATACTCTATGTTTCCTCCTTGCTCTGACTGGCTAGTGGGGGTTGCTGTGTTGTTTTTATCTATATTGAGTTTTTGCCTTTACTTTACCTCATTGTTATAGGGATATTTAAGTGTTTAAATTCTATGGGGCTGCATTAAAATTTATGGCGGCTGCATTACATTCTACGGGGGTTGTATTACATTTTATGAGGGCTGAATTACATTCTACGGGGGCTGGCTGCATTACATTATAAGGGGGCTGACTGTATTACATGTCAGACAGTAAGTGCAACAAGGAAGCAGGACAGATCCCTGCAGCTCCGCTCCTCTGCCATTTTACACTGTACACAGCGGAGCTGCAGGGATTGCTCCCTGTCTGCCGCAGACTGAGGGCAATCTGGTCAGGGGTGCCCCAAAGCCTCAGGGCCAGATAAACAGGCCAGATTGCCCTCAGTGTTAGCCGCCCTGCATAGGCCCCCCTCCTCCGCTGGGCCCGGTACAGCCGCATCGGCTGCACATGCGGTATGTCCGCCCCTGCAACTGTATAAGCTGAATGCTGATACCGTTACAAGCAATTATGAGATATGAAGAATCACTCTCCCTCTCCCATCATTCCCCTCTGCATCTGATGTCACTTACACAGACACTGACAGCAGGCGCGATAACGGCACTACATGGTGCCTGCTATGCTGAGATGTGCTGGTGCTCGGACCATCAGGATAATGAGGAGGAGAAGGTGAGTATTGTATTTTTGGTGACAGAATTATCTATTTAATTCAGCACATCATTATAATTGTCTTTTAGTCTCAGTGCAATTTCACGGTTTGTTTTACCTACATAATGCACTGTGCAAGGGTTTATTTATCAGGTAGGCCACTCTTATGGATCATTATCTTAAAACATTCTCTCTCTCTCTGATTATTCTGGCATTTGACAAATATTAATAATTATGATGATTCTAATTGAACTTAAACAGGAAAGGTTTATTCTGATTTAATGCTGGATATTGAGAAAACCATGCATATGTGTCTTTCTCTATAGTGTATGTAAACTTCTGATTTCAGCTGTATATTCTATTCTGTAGGGTCACGCTGTGATTTTACTATACGCGGCAGATGAACTGTCAGCTTTTCAAAAGGACATTGGTGTGTAAAAATGGTATGGCACTCGCATGGTCCAAGTGCCTTGCAATTTTTTTATCACACCGATTGACTTGCATTGATGAGTCTCGTCTGAGATATGAGGACAATGGCAGCACGCTGAGATTTTTTTCTCATCCCGATTTGAGCTGAGTAAACAATCGCAGATGAGCAGGGACTCATAGATTAACATTGGTCAGAGTGCTGTCTGATTTTTTTATCGGATGGTACTCGTCCATTTTTCTTGCGGATGAGTATGAGCCCTTAATAAGATAAAAGTTATCATTGTGAAGACTGACAGATAGAAAAAGCAAGTCAATTTTAAACTAGCAGATTTTCATGCTGTCTAAGGCTAGTTTCACACTAGCGTATGGAGGGATGCGGACTTCCTCTGTGAAGCTCCTCCCACTGCTGTGCCTCCTCCGTTCAGCTCCGCCTCCTTTGGCATGCGCCCTGCATACCCTATCTTTAGCATTGGGTACGCAGGCCGTGCCGATGTATGCGGATGCCTCCGCATGCGTCTTTTGACGGTGCGGCGACCAGTGCCGAACGCAACGTGTTGGATTTAGTTGCAGCTGCCGCACCATCAAAACGACGCATGTGGAGACATCCGCATACATCGGCACGGCCTGCGTACCCAATGCTAAAGATAGGGTAAGCAGGCCGCATGCCAACGAAGGCGGAGCTGAATGGAGGAGTTGCGGCAGTGGGCGGAGCTGAACGGAGGAAGTCCGCCGGCCTCCGCAGCTCCTCCATACGCTAGTGTGAAACTAGACTAACTAAAGCAATTTAGTAACATGAGAATACTCATTTAAAAGGTCTTAAAATTAGGCAAATGCAACATATGAAAAATGACACTGAGCCAATATTTATGCAACAAAAACTAAGCCAATATGTATTGTGTGAAAAATTAAGTACAAACTATGAATGGACAGATTTTAAAATCACCTTTAGCAGCAATAACATGAAGCAATCATTTTCAGGATGACTTTATCAGCCTCTTGTTCTAAAGGAATTTTCGCATACTCTTCTTTAGCTTGTCTATTTATGCACAGCTCTCTTAACCCCTTCACTACCCTAAGGCTGGTTTCACATTTGCGTTTTTTAGCGCTGGAAAAAAACGCATACGTGCGCATGCGATTTTTCCCCTATATTTAACATGGGTGCGCATACATGCGCGCTTGTAAGCGCATGTATGCGATTTTCATGCGCTGCGTTTTTTTGGGGTGTGCGTTGGTATTTTCCAGACGCTGCATGTTGCATTTTTTGGCCCTGGAAAAAAGCGCATGCGCACGTATGCGCACGTTTTGCGCTAAAAATGGCCATTATAGCCTATGGATGCGCATACGTGCGCACTGGCATGCGCAGGTATGCGATTTTTTAGCGCTGCGTTTTTTGGGTGGTGTCCACTTTTTATCCTAGTTAGAATCTTCTAAAGTAAAAAAAAAAAAGTCTATATAAAGGAGGTGCCTGCCAAAACTCTGCCACTACTACACTGAGAGATTGAAGAGCAGACAGTCAACCAAGAACCCATTATATCAGCGAAGAATGTGAGTATATTACATTATATGCCTGTCCTTTTAAATTATGTATGTACTAATGATTTTTATTATTTTTACATGCAGTATGTCTTCAGAATCAGAGTATTCCCCATCGCGGCAGGAATTGGCGCAAGCAGACCGTGAGGTGATTATTTTCGTGCATCTGGTAAGTATATCTGCTGCTTCTCCAAATCTCTTACGTTTTTTTCAACTTTCTTAAGACATCGTCATCATCATCTGCGGACGGCACTAGTGAGGGCGAAGAGCAGGAGCAGCGAAGCCAAGTCCCGGTGGTGATACGGAATGTAAGTATCAAATGATTTGTAATGTTCTTTATTTTTTATCTTCTATTTTTACTCATTTTTTTGTTTCTTTTTTTGTAACTTTTTATTCAATTTAAATTTGATTATTCTAATGAATGTGTTTTGTCTAGGTTCCACAACGGGATGAAGACGTCTACCTGGATAATGAGCAGCTCATCAGCCTGGTCCAGGAGCGTTCGCCGTTGTGGGACAGCCGTGACCGGCTGTACAAGGACAATGTGGTGACCCGGCGGCTATGGAATGAGGTGGCCGCAGCGTTGATGGATGGCTGGGACAGCGCCACAGCATCCTCCAAAAAGGCGTTTAGTGAGTATTTCCCTGCTCTGTATTGTGCCGCAGTGACTGTTGTCCTTGACGGCACTGTTGGGTTTCGTGCTAGGCGTATTCTAGCAGGAAACCCAACAGTGTCATCGGGGTCTACAGTGACTGCTTTGAGTATTGTATTGCTAGATTGTGCCGCAGTGACTGTTGTCCTTGACGGCACTGTTGGGTTTCGTGCTAGGCGTATTCTAGCAGGAAACCCAACAGTGTCATCGGGGTCTACAGTGACTGCTTTGAGTATTGTATTGCTACATTGTGCCGCAGTGACTGTTGTCCTTGACGGCACTGTTGGGTTTCGTGCTAGGCGTATTCTAGCATGAAACCCAACAGTTTCATCGGGGTCTACAGTGACTGCTTTGAGTATTGTATTGCTAGATTGTGCCGCAGTGACTGTTGTCCTTGACGGCACTGTTGGGTTTCGTGCTAGGCGTATTCTAGCAGGAAACCCAACAGTGTCATCGGGGTCTACAGTGACTGCTTTGAGTATTGTATTGCTACATTGTGCCGCAGTGACTGTTGTCCTTGACGGCACTGTTGGGTTTCGTGCTAGGCGTATTCTAGCAGGAAACCCAACAGTTTCATCGGGGTCTACAGTGACTGCTTTGAGTATTGTATTGCTACATTGTGCCGCAGTGACTGTTGTCCTTGACGGCACTGTTGGGTTTCGTGCTAGGCGTATTCTAGCAGGAAACCCAACAGTTTCATCGGGGTCTACAGTGACTGCTTTGAGTATTGTATTGCTACATTGTGCCGCAGTGACTGTTGTCCTTGACGGCACTGTTGGGTTTCGTGCTAGGCGTATTCTAGCAGGAAACCCAACAGTTTCATCGGGGTCTACAGTGACTGCTTTGAGTATTGTATTGCTACATTGTGCCGCAGTGACTGTTGTCCTTGACGGCACTGTTGGGTTTCGTGCTAGGCGTATTCTAGCAGGAAACCCAACAGTGTCATCGGGGTCTACAGTGACTGCTTTGAGTATTGTATTGCTACATTGTGCCGCAGTGACTGTTGTCCTTGACGGCACTGTTGGGTTTCGTGCTAGGCGTATTCTAGCAGGAAACCCAACAGTGTCATCGGTGTCTACAGTGACTGCTTTGAGTATTGTATTGCTACATTGTGCCGCAGTGACTGTTGTCCTTGACGGCACTGTTGGGTTTCGTGCTTGGCGTATTCTAGCAGGAAACCCAACAGTGTCATCGGGGTCTACAGTGACTGCTTTGAGTATTGTATTGCTACATTGTGCCGCAGTGACTGTTGTCCTTAACGGCACTGTTTTTTTTTATCAACAGTGGACAAAGTCCGAACACGTTGGCGTTCGATCAAGGACCGCTTCAACAGTGATGTTCGTGCTGAGGGCCAGGTTCGCAGTGGATCTGCGTCAAGGACCAGAACTAGATACCGTCACTATCACGCGTTGCAGTTCCTAAGACCGGTCCTTGCCACAAGATCGTAAGTATTATACATTTTGGGTTTTTATTTTTATTAATCTGTGTTTTTCTAATCCACAGCTGATGCTTCTTGTAAAGGCATGGTAGTAATGATTTTCCTTTCTTCCACAGCACCTGGAGCAGCACCCTGCAACCTGGCCCTGGAGCGGTCCTTCCTCGGACGTCCTCTGACCCGTCCCAGCCATCCGACAGCCAGGAAGCACCTTGCAGGTCAGCCACACACACAGCTGGTGACCAGGAAGCTGGGCCATCAGGTGTTCCCCTGTCCCAGGTCTCTGCCACTGGTTATGCGGGCACTACCCGCCAGCGGCAGAGGGCCTTGGACAGGAATGTCTTGCCCGAGTTTATGCATTTGAGCGAGACATTTAATTCCAGCCTCAAGTCACTGTCCGACAGAGTTGAAAGCGGTTTTGCACTCATGGAACGTGGTTTTAACCACTTTGAACACCGCTTCAATTCTGTAGAACAGCGCCTTGACCGTCTGGAGGCCGACCTCAACAGACCAGCACACCATTTTTTTAGTAAGATTGAAAAGGGCATGGCGGAACACCTTAGTCCTGATCAACAGCTGAATGTGCTGCAGGCCTGCAACAATGCTTTCTTGCAGGCTATGCAGCATAATCGGTACGGTCAGCAGTCAGTGGTGTCCTTTCCACCTGTGCCACCATTGACTCGCTTCACCTCACTACCGACTTGTGCTGCATACCACTGCACGGACACCTCTATTCAAAGCCAGGACACCCACCGTTACACCACCACAAGTCTGAGTGCAGCTGGTCACTTCACCGACACCACCATGGCAAGCGCTGCTCCTGTCTGGAGCACCACCGCCAATCCCATGCATGCGTGGAGCTCAGCCACCACTAGGCAAACATGGAACAGCCCTGCCGCTACAACAACATGTAGTAGCCCTGCCACCACCACTCTGCAAACCTGGGCCATCACTGCCGCCACCAGTCCTCCTGCAAGGACGAGCACTGACAACGAAGAGCAGCATCAGCCACCTCAGCAGCAGCAGCCAACTCAGCAGCAGCAGCCACCTCAGCAGCAGCCGCCACCTCAGCAGCAGCAGCCACCTCAGCAGCAGCCGCCACCTCAGCAGCAGCAGCAACCACCTCAGCAGCAGCAGCCACCTCAGCAGCAGCAGCCGCCACCTCAGCAGCAGCCGCCACCTCAGCAGCAGCCGCCACCTCTGCAGCAGCCGCCACCTCTGCAGCAGCAGCCATACCAGCAGACGGGGGACCTACATTCCATATTTTCCCCTACTTCAAGGCGAAATCAATCAAGGCGGGCATTGGGCCAAAGTCGGTCCAGGCACACAAGCCTACGGCGACATGCCATTACAACTAATGTAACTGAACAGATTTCCTCTCCTACAAGTGTTCCAAGTTTAATTCCCTTAACTGGACTACCTTCCCCCACAAGTTTTGTTGCCCCTTCCCCTCAAACACCGTCTTCAACTGCAAGTGTTGCATATTCCCTGCACACCCCCAAATTGAAACCATCTGCCCCCAAACGCCGTAAAAAATAATTTTTAGTTTTTTTTTTGTGATAAAAAATAAATTAACATTTGTGGTTCACCATTAATAAGTTTCATTAATGTTGTTTGCGCCGCTCACACACACTGATGGGTAAATACATGTTAAAAACCAACCCAAGGGCTAGTATAGTCATATGTGAAATAACATGGACTAGTATAGTCATTCCAAGGCCTAGTGTAATAACTCTAGTTTTACCAAATAGAATCTGGTTTCATGAAAAACAAACTGTTGAAACTTGTCTAAAAAATAAGTTTCTTTCTAGTTTCACCAGTATGTTTTTTGTGAAACAAGATGCTAGTTGTTAAAAATCGAGTTATTACAGTAGGCCTTGGTATGACTATACTAGGCCGTGGTATTTCACATATTACTATACTACTAGCCCCAAGGCCTACTATACTCATATTTGAAATACCACGGCCTAGTATAGTCATTCCAAGGCCTAGTGTAATAACTCTAGTTTTACCAAATAGAATCTGGTTTCATGAAAAACAAACTGTTGAAACTTGTCTAAAAAATAAGTTTCTTTCTAGTTTCAACAGTTTATTTTTTGTGAAACAAGATGCTAGTTGTTAAAAATGCTAGTTGTTAAAAATCGAGTTATTACAGTAGGCCGTGGTATTTCACATATTACTATACTACTAGCCCCAAGGCCTAGTATACTCATATTTGAAATACCACGGCCTAGTATAGTCATTCCAAGGCCTAGTGTAATAACTCTAGTTTTACCAAATAGAATCTGGTTTCATGAAAAACAAATTGTTGAAACTTGTCTAAAAAATAAGTTTCTTTCTAGTTTCACCACTTTGTTTTTTGTGAAACAAGATGCTAGTTGTTAAAAATCGAGTTATTACAGTAGGCCTTGGTATGACTATACTAGGCCGTGGTATTTCACATATTACTATACTACTAGCCCCAAGGCCTACTATACTCATATTTGAAATACCACGGCCTAGTATAGTCATTCCAAGGCCTAGTGTAATAACTTGTAATGGAGCAGATTACATGAGCAGATTACATTCATCCACTCAATGCTGACTTGTATTCCCCATGGACTTTCATTGGGGTTGGGTTTTGAGGGTTGTGTTTTGAGAAAATCACATACTTTGTTTTAAACTAGTTGCACAATTTTCTCTTGAAAAAAAATGGTTTCCTGATTCATGGCCTGCAGCTTTGCTCATTCCAATATATTTCACGCAGACTAGCAATGCTGCATTTTAACTCGTATGTGTATTTACCTGCCCAGGTGTGTGAACATAACAAAATTCAGTTATACATGGGAAGTTTTTTAATTAATTGGAGTTTAAAAAATATAGTGCACTCAGTAATGGTATCAAATAAGGATTTTTATTACCATAAACAACAACATTACACCATTTCATCTTGCCAGTGCACCCGTCCTACATCAGAAATAAAGTAGGCCGCAAATTTGTCCCTCATTTGGCCAACTTCAACGGATGACCTGAGAGTGTGCTGAGTGAATTCAGGCAATGGGTTAGGAGCATCATCGTCCAGTTCAAAGGTCGGGTGCTCTTTAGCCATCACAAAGTTATGTAGAACCACACAGGCCTTCACCACCTCATCGACTGTTTCAAGTTTAAGATTAATGGCCGTGCCCAGAATTCGCCATCTGGAAACAAGAATCCCAAAAGCACACTCGACAGTTCTTCTGGCCCTGGTCAGCCTGTAATTAAAAATTTTTTTGGTGTGGTCCAAGTCCCGGCTGGAGTAGGGTTTCAGTAAGTTTCCGCACATTTGAAAAGCCTCATCGCCAACCATTACAAAGGGCAGTGGCGGAGCTTCGGTGTGAGGAAGAGGCCGTGGCATAGGGAAATTAAATTGGTTGCCATACAACCTCCGGCCCATGTCTGAGTTTTTAAAAGCCTGCGAGTCATTACCACGGCCAAATGCTCCAATGTCCACTGCTACAAACATACATCCGGCATCCGCAATTGCAATGAGTACTATTGAAAAGTACTTTTTGTAATTATAGTACTCAGATCCCGTTCTTTGGGGTTTGATGATCCGTATGTGTTTCCCATCAACAGCTCCCAAACAGTTGGGAAAATTGCATACTGTCCAGAATTTGTCAGCAATTTCCATCCACTTTTCAGCGGTGGGCAGGGGCATAAATTCTGGGCAAAGAACATTCCAGAGAGCCCGGCAGGTGTCAGCAACAATTCCAGACAAGGTAGAGATTCCAATACGGTACTGGAAGTGTAGTGAGGATAGGGTTTCTCCAGTCGCCAGGAATCTGTGAACAGACAAAGAAGTAAAATTAATATTTATGTATATTATTTTTAAAAACTATAAAAAAAAATATTAGTACATTCACGAAAACTAATTACCCAAGGTTTTGAATACTAAATTTACAAAAAAAAACATCAGACCACACCCCTTTGTTTTTAAAACATACCGTAATGTCACCAGTAGCCGTTCCTCAGGAGGAATCGCACGACGGAGCTGTGTGTCCTGTCTCCGGATGGATTGTTGGACACGAGCAAGCAAATCCATGAAACTTTCGTGGGACATCCGGATATAATCAGTAAATTTCTCCGGGTTTGCACGTAGCTCGCTGTAGAGGGTGTGGTATGCCCCACGGCTCTCCCGGAGTTCAACAATCGGATGTATCCACATACGCCGCCGTCTTCGCTGCCTCTCTCTCTTCCTTTGTTCATGGCAAGCAACTGCATACGCCTGAGCCATCGCGATGTCCAAATCCAAGTTGAAGTGAAAACTCTTCCAGCGCAGATCCATGGTCACGAGAAGAATCAAGCAAATGTGAAGAATACTGTAGACAGGGTCTATATATATTAACATACCACACCCACAATGAAGTCCCATTGGTCTTGTGTGTTGTTGAATGGTTGTTTTTTCTTTTTTGTGGGGTTTTTCCAAAATCTGTAAAAAAACGCAAACGCACAAAAAACGCATACAAACGCGCAAAAACGCTGCGTTTTTTTCCTGCATGCGCATTAAAATGCTGGAAAAAAACGCAGCGTTTGTATGCATTTGTATGCGTTTTTTTAATGCGTTTTTTTGCGGGAAAAACGCGCTGCAAAAAAAGCAAGTGTGAAACTAGCCTAAGATTTTCTAATTTTTTGTTTTTTGCTCCCCTTCTTCCCAGAGCCATAACTTTTTTCTTTCTCCATCAATATGGCCATTTGAGGGCTTCTTTTTTGCGGGACGAGTAGTACTTTTGAACGTCACCATTGATTTTACCTTCTAGTGCTTTTTTTTTTCGTTATGCCATTAACCGACCTGATTAATTTAGCTTACATTTTGATAGATTGGGCGTTTCTAAACGCGGTAATACCAAATATGTTGTTTTTTAAATTATTGTTTTACTTTGAATGGGGCAAAAGGGAGGTGATTTGAATTATTTTTTTTTATATTTTTAAAATTATTTTCTCTACTTTCTACTTGCTGCAATAGTGCCACTGGGAGACTTGAAGCTGCAATCATGTAGCTTCAGCCCTGCTATATGTAGCAAAAATCATCCTCTCCTATACATGCCAGCAATGGGCCAGCGTTCATAGGAGACCTACAATGACAAGCACGGGGGTCTTCTTCAGACCCGCTGTTGTCATGCCAACCCATCGGTGTGCCACAATCATTCAACAGGTGCGCTGATGCATTCAACATGTTAACATCCACCGTTGGATCGCGATTCCATCGACGGCTGTTAGGGGCACATGTCAGCTGATGAAATCAGCTGTTATGCCCTGGAAAAGATGCGGGCTCAGCGCCAGAGCCAGTATCAAAGTATTTCATACGTCATGGGTTGTGAAAGGATTAAAGTTCCTCCAAAGTATTTCAATTGGGCTGAGGTCAGGACTCTGACTGGACCAGTACATTACATTGATTAATTTATTTTTCAGCCATTTGAATATAGATTTACTGCTGTGCTTATGATTATGTTAGTACACAAAGGAGTCTATGGTCATTTCTATGACTGCACCAGTGACTTCAAAATAAGCCCAAATCATTACATCTCCACCAGCGTGCTTGACTGTTGATATTAGGTGTTCGTGCTGATATGCTGTGTTTAGTTCACCAAACGTGGGCCTGGGCATTATATCCAAACTTCTCCAATTTGGTCTCTTCTATTCAATGGACATTGTTCTAGAAGTTTTGTATTTTGTTTAGGTGCAACTTTGGAATTAACAGTTAATTAAGGGCATTTAATTAGCAGCTCCAGGCCACTACCTATGGAAGCAGGAAGGGTGTACTTATTTTTTCACAATGCTTCTGTGTTTTTGCCTAGTTTTCGTTAAAGCACATCAGTCCAGCATTTTTTGCATTTTACCACTGGACTGGTGTCACTAATGAAAGCTCCCTGCACCTAGTAATATATTTATCAGCCATCATCTTCATCTGTTATTGGCACCACTCCAGTCATCATCTGGAGGTTTGTGACCTGGGGGATTGCTCCAGTGTTTGCTGGGCGAGCTGAAAGTCACTTCTCAGTTAAAGTCCATGAGAGTCAGAACAAAGCCAGAACAAGGCTCTTATAGACTGACATTCAGAGCTTGTGACCATTACCTCTGATTTATGGTCAGTCAGAAGCTGCAGTCACAAGATTACGGATTGGTACAGGAGAGGTGCCAGGAAAACCTGGCGGCTGGTGAGTATATTTCTAAAGGCAGGGAACATGGTTTAGTGAAACCACTCCAGAACTGAAATAAAAAAATACGTTGGAGTGGTGCTTTAAAGGGAATCTGTCCACAGGTTTTCTTGTGCAATCTAAAGACAGCAGTCGGTGTAGGTTGCAATACAGATTTCAGGAATGCATTTCTTATCAAGCTTTATGCTTTTGTTTATTTGCAATGATGGTTTTAGCACCAGGAGCTTATCATTGTTCAGATACAGAAGCAGGAGCCTCCAGGTCCAGCCCCCTTCTGTGATAAGCAGCTAAATTTCTATAGCCACTGTACATAGAGAAAACAAAAAACACAAATATAGACAATAATGCACAACTCAGAGAATCATATTGAGTACCAACAGAAGAAAATTGGGTGTATAGGCCTTTAAAAAAAACCTTTTATTAAATGGAATAAATTAAAACACAGTTTTAATTTTTCACTTAAATATTCTCAAAGACCAAACAGAAGGAAGGACTAAACAATATACAACATGATGTCACCAAGAGAGGTTATAATGTACCAGATAGATGCTGAATGAAACCATTCCACTAAAAGTTAAAGAGCATAGCAAATAAAGTGCTGCTCATGGCCCCAATGCATGTTTTGTGGTGTCACTTCCTCAGGAGGAGGCGCCCCCTGAGGAAGTGACACCACAAAACATGCATTGGGGCGGTAGGAGCAGCTACATAATAACGGAGTCACCAATGTAAGTGTTAACTCTGTTTCTTCAGACATTTGTCATGCACGCCTTAGAGCTGCACTTCATTTGCTATGCACTTAAACTGTTAATAATAATAATAATAATAATAATAATAATAAATAATAAATGTTATTTCTATAGCGCCGACATTACGCAGCACTTTACATTTCGGAGGGGATTTGTACAGACGATAGATATTACAGCATAACAATAATCACATAGATTATAACAAATACCAAGAGGAATGAGGGCCCTGCTCGCAAGCTTACAGTCTATGAGGAAAGAGGTAGACACGAAAGGTGGGTGGTAACAGTTGCCCTGATTGTATGGACCAGCCATAATGTTAAGTGTGTATCAGTACAGACACAGAGGGCTAATGGATGCATAAAGCATGTGAGAACATGATGCGGGGAACCTGGTTATGGTAAAACTTTTGGCTGTGCCACACAGGGATAGATTAGGTTAATGTGTTGAGGCGATAGGCCAGTCTGAATAAATGCATTTTCAGGGCACGCTTAAAATTGTGGGGATTGGGGACTAATCGTATTGACCTGGGAAGTGCATTCCAAAGAATTGGTGCAGCACGTGTAAAGTCTTGGAGATGGGAGTGGGAGATTCTGATTATTGAGGATGCTAACCTCAGGTCATCAGCAGAACGGAGGGCGCGGGTAGGGTGGTATACTGAAACAAGGGAGGAGATGTAGGGTGGTGCTGAGCCATGGAGGGCTTTGGGGGTGAGGGTAATAAGTTTATACTGAATTCTGGAGTGGATGGGTAGCCAGTGTAATGACTGGCACAAGGTAGAGGCATCGGTGTAACGATTGGTGAGGAATATGATCCTGGCTGCAGCATTCAAGACAGATTGGAGAGGGGAGAGTTTGGTAAGAGGGAGACCGATTAGAAGAGCGTTACAATAGTTGAGACGAGAATGAATAAGAGAAACAGTAAGAGTTTTTGCAGAGTCAAAAGTAAGAGAAAAGGTCGAATTCTAGAAATGTTTTTGAGGTGCAGATGACAAGATCGAGCCAGTGATCGAATGTGGGGGGGCAAAGGAAAGCTCGGAATCAAGTATGACCCCAAGACAGCGGGCATGTTGCTGGGGAGTAATAGTGGAGCCACACACACTGTTAGTGGCATGGTTTCATTCAGCATCTATCTGGTACATTATAACCTCTCTTGGTGACATCATGTTGTATATTGTGTAGTCCTTCCTTCTATTTGGCATTGCAGCCTTTGAGAATATTTAAATGGAAAATTAAAATTGTGTTTTAAATAATTCTATTTAATAAAAGGTTTTTCAAGGCACATGCAGTCAATTTTCCTCTGTTGGTACTCATTGTATATAGAGAGCCTGGTTGGGCGGAGTTAGCTTTCTCAGCTCTGCTGCATTGCTATAACTAAAAACTCTGTCAGAAATGCTGCAACCAGTAAACAAAGTGACTTTCGATTCAGGGTCTCTTTGCCAACATCATGCTGATCTCAGATGAGGAAGGAAAAAACCTGCTGACAGATTCCCTTTAAATAAGTAATAAACAGTTATAATTTGTCATATGTTGTTGATATAATTGTAGGACCTTCTACAGAGCAGATGTTTAGTGTTTTTGTTGAATAGAATGTCCTTAAATGTAAAAGTATATAATGCATAAATGGTGTACTTAATTTTTTAATTTATTATATGTGGATGCCCAAGTTCTTTGCTCATTGAACTAGTCTATTACGTTGATCTCTTTGACGACTCTTCTCTGATTGAATGTACTATTACTTTATTGCGAATTTTGCAAGAATTATACCGATACATGACTATGGCCGGGTACTACAGATCCGCACCCAGTTATTCATAGAGGCATTTGTGCATTACTCGGCTACAGTCAGTACATAGCTGACATTACTGTTCTGTTCAGCTCCACAGCTGCTAACATCTGGCTGTCACCGGCATTCTCAACAGCTGATTGGTGGGGGTGCATGGTGTCAGACCACCACCGATCTGAATGATGACGTATCCTTACAATAGGTCAATAAAAGAAAAGTAGTGGAAGCAACCCTTTACTATTGTCTAAGTCTTTCACACACTTAATGAAATATTAAAGAGAACAGTAAATCAGATATGTGTTTTGGCGCTGGACCAGTGTCTTCCCCATCCCATAATGTGGCCTGAGGAAGACACTGTTTCCGTCCTGAAATGTGTTTTTCGTCCATGTACCAGTGAATGCTTTGTAAAGATACAAGATTTCTCCTATTCTTTAGCAGGACCGCGTTTCTCCCACTCATTGAACTGTAAATGATTAAATACAAATTATAAGCAAATTAAGAAGAAAGTTCTGCAGTGAAAAATAGAACAGTAGAAATAGTTCTTCTTTAATGGATTTATACTTGTGCTACTGTAAGAAATAAAGTACATCACAGATCACTATGACCACATTCACACCTATTGTGCAGTCTGAGGCACTAATTCTGTGTTATCACACCAGAAGCTATTGCTAATCAGTGGTTTGGGTCTTTTACTGCCATTCTCCTTTACGTTTAGTGAAAGGGATAACTAATATTACATCAGTTCTTCTAGTCACTAGTGTTATAGTATCAGTGTACACCGGTCTGGTGTTGGAGATGTCACCATGGCGAACGGAACTTTTGTGATTGTGACATATAGAATTCTCAGCATAAAACGCTTCTACATCAGCATCCCGGTGCCATTTCTCAGTGAGACTCTTCAGGACCGCAGGGTTTTGGCTCCCGTGTTTACAAGGATATTTAAGGAAGAGAGAGACGTAGCGGAATGCCACGTAGGAGGAGAGAAAGAAGGGCCAACAGGTTTCGGAATTCCGGTAAATTCAACCATTGATTTTTCTATTGACAGATTCTCTTGCTGCACTTGTTAGTAAAACTTCATCACAGACTGCACAGAGCTCCTGTTCTCAAGATGCCAGTTGATGGTGGACCATGGCCCCAGATCTGTCCATGAGCCTTCTTCAACTGAAAAAATTATTCAGTTGAGGACAGAAGATACCCCCCTCCAAATAATAATCTCTCTTTGTGGCCCCACAAGGTAATATCCCCTTGTGCTCTTAAAAATACTAATATCCCCAGCCTCAGTCCTAACCTACCTCTCACTGTAGATCCTCTCAACAACTGGCACATTTTCTCAGAATTAGTAGGATGCTGGTGATCATACCTGACCAGTTTGTCTCATGTCCTCCTTTCCCATTTTATCTCTATGTAATATATGACTGATGACGTAAGAAAACCTTTGTTCTCTACTGCACATTGGGTTTCCCCACCATATAAATGGCCCAGAGCTGTATTCCCTCCCTTCTTTTTCCTCATGAGTTTTGCATTTTAATTCAATACAGTATGAATGGAAATCCACTTAAAATCAGTAAAATCAACCCCTATACTTAGATGTCAGATTCCTAAACCAAAGTGTCAGTACCTGAGTTGATCACTCAGAACTTAGTCAGTTAGTTCCAGATGAGGGCACTCAAAGTTGAAATAGCAGAAAAATACAATGAAGACAGAATTAGAGGTTTTTATCAGATACTGTAGATATTCCCTGCAACATCACCAATGAAAATCCTACAATAATGTCCCCTGAAGGACAAGGATGCACATCCTGTTGAAGTATTTGCTGGTGTCAGCAAACCCATCACCCGCAGGGCCCAGGTGGTCGCTGAAGCGACCACTGTTACTGTGATAGTTACGCCCCTGGCAACGGTGAGTGGGCCTCCATGTTTATCTAGGGCCACGGCACTTGCACAGGTGCAGATGCCAACCCTGATCAGTGTACACAAGATCTGGTGTAGGAAATGTCGCCATGACACGCGGAACTTTGGTGACTGCGACGTGGAATTCTCAGCATAAAATGCTTCCACATCAGCATCCCAGTGCCATTTCTCAGTGAGACACTTGTGGATCATAGAGTTTTGGCTCCCTTGTTTAGGAAAGATTTGTACAGCAGAGAGAGTAGCGACATGCCACATAGGAGAGACAGAAGGAGCAACAGGTGCTCTCTCCCCAAAGCTCAACCTTCGTCAAAGACCTAAGAATACAATGTGTATACTGTTTACAGAGGTGTTGCATCAGTAAAAGGTGTCACATGCATTACTCCATTCTCTTGCTGTAGTTGGTCTACTATACATTTCCAGTCCTATAATATTTAGATCCTGGATGAAAGGACTCCTTGTTTTCACACACAATATACACTTCATATAGCATTTCCATACAAATCCACCTGTACATTACAGTCTGTGGCTCATGATCAGGACAAATAAGACTTGACAGCCGATGGTACCATTTATCTGATGTCATAGACCCATAGAGATCCGCCATAAATTGATTACATCTGTACTATTTCTTTTTCAGGACCCAATACCAACAATGGCCCACCTTCCCGTAGAAGGAATGAAAACTTTAGGACGCCAAGCGATGAGCAAATACTTGAGGACCTTGGCCAGCTTATTGGAAGAATCTATAATAACTACATGGATTTCCAAAGAAACAGCGAGACATCAGAGAGGACAGGATACCTGCAAATAACAATAGACATAGAGTACAATGTTAACAGTACAAGCAGGGTTGAGACAGAAATGCCTCCAATCCCAGGACCAGATCCAGCAACCACCCGCACAGAAAATGAGTGTGATAACTGCACAATATGCCTGGACGTCCTGGAAAGTAACATCACTAATTTATCGTGCAGACATTCGTTCCACTCAAGGTGCATAGGTACCTGGCTTCAGGAGAATAACACCTGCCCCATCTGCCGGGCACCTGTCACCAGACATTAGGTACGTGTACTTATATACATTGTAAATATGATACAATATATCAAAAGTAAACATATTGTAAATGCTACAAATAGATTGATGTGACAAAAATCTGGTAGTTTAGGTTATTTTGCATAACCTTTTCCTAGGAAGCATTGTCAGGTTATAAGTCTTCTAAATTAGTAACTTTGTCTTAACTACAAATTGAAATCCCTCTCTGCAGTCCACATGTTGCAGATTTCACCATATTTATTTTGTTTCAGGTAAACTAAGTTGCCATACACATTAAGGGGGTTGTCTGTTCTTTATTGGTCTAAAAATGGGCGTATAATGCTCCAAAGATTCACAATTAAAAAAACAAACCAACATGTTTGGCTAAAAAAGAAAACATATAGTGATGACCACAGAGAAATCAATGTCTAACAATGCTACATTTCCATTGGGATACATAGAAGTAATATCAGTGCTCTAATATCACTTGTGATGTCATAGAAAAATATTTTCAGTGGGCACAAAGAATGGGGCATGTAGAAATCCAACTTCTTCAAACTCTTCTTTCATCAACATTTACAGCATTAGATAATTCAGTGGCCAAAGGAAACATTAGAAAGTTGTCAGATTCTGCATAAATTCTTTGATTTTATCCAATATGTATAGGCATCTATCTTCTAAATAGTAAGAAAGGGATTCACATCATTTGTTAGGCCCTGATGTGATGAGAAGAATAAGTTTACATATAAAAAAAAATGCTGACAGATCTGTGTGTTTATTTTCAGGTGATAGAGATACTGCTCTCGCCACACCACCAATATAGATTGAACGTTGCTGATCCGGGCATATGAACAAAGGCCTACTAAATATAACACCATCAACTTCTGAAGATACTGGTCTTAATAACAAACCAAACAGCATCTAAAAATGCTGCTCCCAAAATTCCACCAAACAACATCTAAAAATGCTGCTTCTGAAACACCAACAACATCTGAAAGTGCTGCTCTTAATACGACAGCAAACTTCTAAAAAACCACCAAGTAACTTGTGAAGATGGTGCACCTGGCTCAACATCAAAAAAAAGTCAGAAGATATTGTTCCTGTCACGCCACCAATCATTTCCTGATGACGCTTCTCCTGCCATATCTGGTATTTGGCTTTTTAAATAGTTCGTGGCCTAGCTTGTTTTCTGCATCCAGATTACAAATATCCAAACAGATGGATACTTTTACAATAAAAAACAACTTATGCTTAATTCTATTAAAACACAAGCTATATTCTTTTTGTTTCTCCATGATAATTCATCTACCACTTTAAATACAAATATTTCAATTCATCAGGGCCGACTGGGGCCCCCACTACCTCAGGGGTCCCAGGGCCCCAGTGGCGTGCTGCTAATAGCATCAGATCACGTGGGCGCTATGGGGCCCGAGAGTCAGGGGGCCCATTGCCCGCGCCCCCTGCATTCAACTGTACCAGCATCCTAGATGGCGATACAGTTAAAAGTATTGATGGAGGAGAGAACGCCACATGACGCTCCTTCTCCCATCATTCCTCTCTGCCTCTGACGCAGCGAGTGCGACAACATCATTACTGTAACGCCAGTGTGTTTGTGCCTTGTTTCCCCGGCGTTACGCTGCATGTCTATGCTCTTACCCTTTGCTCCTTTCCCCCTAATCAGCTGGGATACTGTTGTCTGCTACCTGTATGGATGTGTAAGCAGGTTGCGGGATGCAGTGATGCAAGAAAGGCAGAGCAAGGGTTAACAATTAAATTTAACAGTCAAGATCCTCCACGCAGGGAGATAAACAGTTAAAGGGGCAAATGATAGGGAAATAAACAAACACAATGTGATAACAGTCCACGTAATCAACTTATCGTGTATGCAGGTTCCTCAGTCATGGATGATTCGATAAGGGCTGTAATTCCAGCAACGGCCGGTGCAGTGTCCTCAGAGGAGATTCCACAGCACATGGTATATCTCCTTGCGGCAATGGACGGTCTCCGGTTTTTATCCGTTGAGCCAACTAGCCCATAAACTTGTGCAGCAAAAGTCAAGGGAATTGCGTGCAGTCTATTAGCAAGGGGAGTCTGCGTTGTGCTGTCCGGCAAAGAGAGCATTGACGAACAGTCCTGAACACGACCCCCGTTTCTGTGCCTGCGCATGGCACTCAGCTTATCGGAGCTCATGGCCCTTCCTATGCTACTGGTCTCAACAGCGTGCTCATGTGTAGCCACTCACCTGCTCTGTCACCACCGGCGGGAAACTGCCCGTCGCTTCATGCGCTATCCTCTTTGCTGCGCCCCCTGCTTCCAGGTAACAAGGTCTGTCCAGTCCCCTATTCTTTCACCCGGACAAGCTGGGACGCAGCCTCAACAGTTCCAGACCCAGCGTAGTACAGGTGCCCTCAGCCCTGTCTTCCTCCTTACAGATGCTGCTCAGTTCCCTGCTTTGCTGCATAACCATACATGTGTTGTAGAGTCTTGGCTCAGCTGCATGACCCTCCGCATGTACGGTCTCTGGCTGCCACTGTGGAAGCTATCCACGGGTTGCGAGGTCATCTGCACCTGGTGCATCACTTTCCACATGTGTCCAGGCTTGCAGCCGCTGCCAGGTGCCCTAGGCCTCAGTTTCTGTGCTGGCTATGCTGTACTGGTTTTTGTTTGTGCTTAGGATACGCTTGGCTACACCTTCCCTGCTTTTATTAAAGGCAATGTGTGCGCTTGAATTGCTGTCCCCAGCCTATTGCTGAGGGGCAGCTCCTATTTAAAGGTCCTCTTCCCTGTTGGGAGTTGCCCCGAGTTTCTCATTACGTTTCTGAACCTAGCCATGTGTGTATGGTCCTCCATGTTGCTCTGGTCTGCCTGTTCTTCAGCTCTTGTTCTGCCTGCTATCAGTTTTAGGAAAGCTGATGTGTTTGTCCCTGGACCCGTACTGTCTATGTGTTTGTACCAAAGTCCTTGCCTTGAATGTGGATTCCTGCTGTGTGATATTCTCAAAGTCCTTCTGTGTCATAAACTATGTACCCAGTAATTTTCCAGTCCGAGCATGTGGTGCTTGCACCATACCACCTGAGTTCCTTTCTAGGTTGAGTCAGATGTCCAGATCCTGGCGACCGCTGCCTGATGACTGGAGCCTGACGACCGCTGTCTGGTGCCTGGAGCCTGACAACCGCTACTCGAAGTCCTGCCTGTGTCCTGACGTTCCCTGCCTGGAGTTGTGTCTGTTGTCCGGAGTCCAGATATCCTGCCTTTGTCCTAGATGTCCAGCCTGTGTCTAGATATCCGGTCCGTGGTCTGGTGGTCCAGCCGGTGTTCGAGAGTCGGTCCCGCTCATGTTCCTGGATGGGCTCCTCTGTGTTAATGGGGTGTCTCCAGTCTTGTTTCCTGGTGACGGCTCTGCCTGTGAGTCCTAGATCTAACAAGTCGATGTCCTGAGCTGCCATGTCAATGTTCCTGGACCTGTGCTGTCCGTGTCTTACCTGTGTCCCTATGTCCAGACAGTGTTTTGATATCCAGTCCGTGGTCCAGCCTGTTTTTCAGAGTCGGTCCCGTTCTTGTTCCTGGATGGACTCCTCCTCCATGTTTCTGGGGAGTTTCCATTCTTGTTTCTCGGTGACAGCTCTGCCTGTGTATCCTGGATCTGACCAGCCGATGTATTGAGCTTCCATGTCAGTGTTCCTGGATCCATGCTGTCTGTGTTTTGCCTGTGTCCTGATGTCCTGCCTGTGCCTTGGAGTCCATACTGTGATGACGTCTGTCCGAGGTCAGTGTCTGATGTTCTCCTGCTGTGCCTACGCTACGCCTGAGACCAGAGAGGTTCTCCTAATATGCCCATGCCAGATGACCCTGGATCAACTGGCATCAACCTGTGATGACCTCTTGTCATCATCTGACATCCGCTCCTGTGTCTCCATTCAATGTCAGCAAGCAGTTAATCCTGAATGCTATCTCTGTGTTTTCAACTCTGCAAGCTTATATATGGTATATAGTTTTTTTTCAACTTACTCTGCTTGTCCCCTTATGTTGTGAGGTCAAGAAACTTTTCAAAGTGCTTTATGATCCATGTAGTGCTGGACATGTGTTTATTTGACCACAACATTTTATTGGGTCCTGATGTCTCAATTTAGTGTGATTGATTAACGAGAAGAGAGAGAGGCCAAAAAAAAAAAAAAAGTTCTAAGTCTTATCCTCCTATATATTCAGACATAGCTTGGGGATAGCATTTATGCAGGGGGCATTTATGCACACTTTATCCAAGTACAGTTTATCAAAGTACTGGCAGTTATAACATGGCAGTTAGACAGGGCAGGAGACAGGTAAGACATTTATATACATCTACTCCCTGTACATTTGGAGTACAACAAATATATACCATATGCATTTGTGTAATTTTAATCCTGGCTCCTGCATTCACACACATCCACCGCCCTGGCATTAACTCTCTACACTCCATCCGCATTGGCCCCTCGCTTCTTTCCTCTCCTATGTATAGCACTCACGCTCTTTTCACATTGTTAAATTGCACAGATCCAGTCAGTCCCACCATTCAACATCAGAGACGCTCTCACAAATCACTTAACCATCTGCTCACTCTTTCTATCCTCCTTCTCCTAGTCGCAGGAGACATTGCTCCCAACCCTGGTCCCCCATGTTATAGAGAGTCAAACCCCCCGACTGCTACACTTAGAAACCCCTCTAATCTTATTAATATTCCCTGCATGCCATCTCTCTCTCTTAATTGTGCACTTTGGAATTCTCGCTCAGTGTGTAACAAACTCTCCTTTATTCATGACTTTTTCCTTTCTAATTCTCTTAACCTCCTGGCTCTTACTGAAACCTGGATCCAGCAGTCAGACACTACCGCTGCTGCTGCTCTTTCAAACGGGGGGCTTCACTTCTCTCATACCCCAAGATCAGACAGTAGAGCTGGTGGAGGCGTTGGTCTTCTCCTATCACCAAAATGTACCTTTCAGGTTATCCCTCAACTACCCTCACTTGTCTTCCCTTCTTTTGAGGTCCATGCCGTCAGACTCTACACCCCCTTCTCCATGCGAGTGGCGGTGGTGTATCGTCCTCCCGGCCCCTCCCATCAGTTCCTGGATCATTTTGCCACTTGGCTTCCACATTTTCTCTCCTGTGACATCCCTACCCTCATCATGGGAGATTTCAACATCCCCATTGCTCTTCCCCTCTCACCATCTGCTACTCACCTTTTATCTCTAACCTCCTCGTTTGGCCTTTCGCAGCTTACTAATTCTCCAACGCATGAAGACGGAAACTCCCTCGACTTGGTCTTCTCTCGGCTTTGTGCAGTGGATGATTTTGCAAACTCCCCTCTCCCGCTCTCTGACCACAATCTTCTTTCATTCTCTATCAAGAACTGCCAGGCTGCTCAGGTCACCCCCACTGTCCAGACTTATAGAAACATACAGGCCATTAACACCCAGAAACTTATGAAGAACTTGCAGTCTTCATTGGCCCCTATCTCCTCCCTCTCATGTCCTGATTCTGCATTGAAGCATTACAATGAAACACTTCAAACTGCCCTGGATGAATTTGCACCCCCTATAAATAGAACACCACAACGCAGACGGCGACAACCCTGGCACACGGTGCAAACACGTTTCCTGCAGCGGTGCTCCAGGTGCGCCGAACGTCTGTGGAGAAAATCCAATCTACCTGAAAATTTCATCCATTTTAAGTTTATGCTTAGAACATACAACACTGCCCTTCACCTCTCAAAACAAACCTATTTCAACACCCTCATCACCTCACTGTCCAATAACCCGAAACGTCTCTTTGACACATTTCATTCTCTACTCAATCCAAGAGTACAGGCCCCAACCACGGAGCTCCGAGCTGACGATCTGGCCAATTACTTCAAAGAAAAAATTGACCAGATCCGACAGGAAATTATCTCCCAATCACCTCATACCATGCACTGTCCTCCCTCCCCCACTGCATCTAACTCACTCTCTGATTTTGAACCAGTCACAGAAGAAGAAGTAAGCAGGCTCCTTGCATCTTCTCGCCCAACTACTTGCACCAGTGACCCATTTCCATCACAGCTCCTCCAGTCCCTTTCCCCTGCTGTCACCCCTCACCTAACTAAAATATTTAACCTCTCTCTATCTTCTGGTATTTTTCCCTCCTCATTTAAGCATGCCATCATACATCCACTACTTAAAAAACCATCCCTCGACCAAAACTGTGCCGCTAACTATAGACCTGTCTCTAATCTTCCCTTCATCTCTAAACTCCTGGAACGCCTGGTCCACTCCCGTCTTATCCGCTATCTCTCAGAAAACTCTCTTCTCGACCCTCTCCAATCCGGTTTCCGCTCTTTACACTCCACTGAAACTGCCCTCACTAAAGTCTCTAATGATCTGCTAACAGCTAAATCAAATGGTCACTACTCCATGCTAATTCTCTTGGATCTCTCTGCAGCATTCGACACTGTGGATCATCAGCTCCTCCTCACTATGCTCCGTTCCATTGGCCTCAAGGATACCGTTCTCTCCTGGTTCTCCTCCTATCTCTCCGACCGCTCCTTTACTGTATCTTTTGCCAGTTCCTCCTCCTCTCATCTTCCCCTTACTGTTGGGGTCCCCCAAGGATCGGTTCTAGGCCCCCTCCTCTTCTCCTTGTACACTGCCCCTATTGGTCAAACAATCAGTAGATTTGGTTTCCAGTACCATCTCTATGCTGATGACACCCAATTATACGCTTCTTCTCCTGACATCACGCCAGCCTTTCTAGAAAACACCGGCGATTGTCTAAACGCTGTGTCTAATATCATGTCCTCACTATATCTGAAACTGAACCTGTCAAAGACTGAACTCCTGGTGTTTCCTCCCTCTACTAATGTACCTATACCCGACATTGCCATTTCTGTGTGTGGTTCCACTATTACTCCCCAGCAACAGGCCCGCTGTCTTGGGGTCATACTTGATTCCGAGCTTTCCTTTGCCCCCCACATTCGATCACTGGCTCGCTCTTGTCATCTGCACCTCAAAAACATTTCTAGAATTTGACCTTTTCTTACCTTTGACTCTGCAAAAACTCTTACTGTTTCTCTTATTCATTCTCGTCTCGACTATTGTAACTCTCTTCTAATCGGTCTCCCTCTTACCAAACTCTCCCCTCTCCAATCTGTCTTGAATGCTGCAGCCAGGATCATATTCCTCACCAATCGTTACACCGATGCCTCTACCTTGTGCCAGTCATTACACTGGCTACCCATCCACTCCAGAATTCAGTATAAACTTATTACCCTCACTCACAAAGCCCTCCATGGCTCAGCACCACCCTACATCTCCTCCCTTGTTTCAGTATACCACCCTACCCGCGCCCTCCGTTCTGCTGATGACCTGAGGTTAGCATCCTCAATAGTCAGAACCTCCCACTCCCATCTCCAAGACTTTACACGTGCCGCGCCAATTCTTTGGAATGCACTTCCCAGGTCAATACGATTAGTCCCCAATCCCCACAATTTTAAGCGTGTCCTGAAAACGCATTTATTCAGACTGGCCTATCGCCTCAACACATTAACCTAATCTATCCCTGTGTGGCAGAGCCAAAAGTCTTACCATAACCAGGTTCCCCGCATCATTCTCCCACATGCTTTATGCATCCATTAGCCCTCTGTGTCCGTACTGTCACACACCTAACATTATGGCTGGTCCATACAATCAGGGCAACTGTTACCACCCACCTTTCGTGTCTACCTCTTTCCTCATAGACTGTAAGCTTGCGAGCAGGGCCCTCTTTCCTCTTGGTATTTGCTATAATCTACTGTATGTGATTATTGTTATGCTGTAATGTCTATTGTCTGTACAAATCCCCTCTGAAATGTAAAGTGCTGCGGAATAAGTCGGCGCTATAAAAATAAAATTTATTATTATTATTATCCGCTGACCTGTGATGTTCACCCTTCCTTGATGGGCGGAATCGGGAGCCTAGCATTGTAATGTCTTGTGTTCTGTATGATGACTATGTAGTAAACTTTGTTTCTTCATACATGAAGTTGTGCGGTGTCATCTAGTACTGCATGTCACCCCTATGTACACATGCTCAGCTGCCACACACCCCGGTCACTGCCCTACCCTAGTCCGGGTAGGCCCAGGTCTCCCTCTGTGGTCCAGTTGGCCCACATTCTATTACCACCTGGGATGCACGCCCCACGCGTCGTCGTGGCCTGGCGATGTGGGAGCATAAGCTAACTAAGCTAAGCCGCGTTCCGTCCTCCGGTCGTGACAATTACGTTCCACGGTGACGAGCAGTGGAGCTGCTGAGGTGAAGAGATGTGCTGCAGCACGGAACGAGGAGAGGTGAATTTGGGGGCTGCATGACATTCCATGGGGCTGCATTATATTCTATGGGCTCTGGCTGCATTACATTCTATGGCAGCTGCATTACATTTGAAGGAGGCTGCATTACATTCTATGGGGGCTGACAGCATTACATTCTATGGGGGCTGACAGCATTACATTCTATGGGGGCTGACAGCATTACATTTGAAGGAGGCTGCATTACATTCTATGGGGGCTGGCTGGCTTACATTCTATGGAGGCAGACAGCAATACATTCATCACGCACCATGCAGTGTCTGGCACATATTATGGTAGGGTACGGGTGCACAGCGTCCTTGTGGCCATATGAAGAGGCATTGACACCCTCCACCTGGTCCCCTGATGAACCCTGATGACAGCACTGGGAAACACAACGGGACATTTCCTTACACATTACAACTGCTCATAAGTATCACAATAGTTATAATTAGTGTTGAGCGATACCGTTCAATACCCAAAAATATCGTATCGGATGGTATCGCCCGATACGAAAAAAAATATCGGGTATCGCCGATTCCGATACCGGAAGTCCCATTCAAGTCAATGGGACTTCTGTTATCGGAATTTAAAAAAGCCCTTTATTTCCTTGTTGGCTAATTCTACATAATTGAAAACAAATAAGAATCATGTAGAATGTATTGTGGGAGGTGGAGGAGACATTAAAGGCATAGTGGTTTATTCAAATCACATGGCATAGCATTAATTCCATTTTTTTTTTCAAGACGTTCGGAGTTAAAAAGATATTGACTATGTTAACTTTTTTATATTTTGTCAGATATGTATGTTTCACAACTTCCATGCTCTTCACCTTCTTTTGTACTTCTCCCACACTTTCTCCTTCATGATCCGCAGCAGTAGCATTTTTTTCATCAACTTTTTCTTCACCTTCTTCCCATTAATTTTTTTTTTCCATTCTTCATATTCTACTTATTCAGCTATTATTAATTTTCAGATGCTATTTCTTTATCTTCTTCCTATTCTTCTTTTTCTTCATTTTCTTATGGTGACAGGCATTGATGTAGTACTTATCTATAAAAGTTATAAGATTACACCTTACGTTCTGCCTGTCACAAAAGATTTACAACAGGATTTGTCCGCGTTCAGTTTGGCCTGCAGCAGTAGGCATTTTCCAGGGGCACCACGAGGAGAAACGGACTCACCCCCATTTACTGCTTAGTCTTCTTCTGCTTATAATTTTGATTTCTTCTATGCTGATTTTTAGTCTTATGCTTAATGTTCTTCTGCTTTCTGTTCTTCTGCTTTTGCTTCTTCTGCTTCTTGTTCTTCTGTCTTTTGTTCTGTATCTTGGTGGTTGTCTTCATGTTCTTTGTCCTCTTAGTCATATTATTTAGGGTCATATTTCTGGTCTTCTTTGGTGTGGTCTTCAGGGTCGTCGTCATCAGGGTCGTCGTCATGGAGATCAATAAGGATTACCAAAGACAATTTCAAAAAGCTTGATCTTGGAAATGTAGCAGAAGGTACAAGAAGGCTGAGAAACTGGCGAGAACCAGCTGACAGTACTGGAACCCCTAGTGGCAGCAGAAGGAACAATAGCCAATGGCACTACTGAGGAACAGCTGACGGTGCTGGACCCCGGTTACTATGCAGGAGGTACCTGTGCTAGAAACCACTACCAAGGACAAGCTGACGGTGCTGGACCTCGGATACCGAGATGGAGGCACCTAGGCCAAAGGCTCAGGCGAGAACCAGCTGACAGTGCTGGAACCCAGATGGGTAGCAGAAGGAACAAGAGCCAATGGTACTACCGAGGACCAACTGACGGTGTTGGACCACGGTTACTAAGCAGAAGGTACCTGTGCTAAAAAGCACTACCAAGGACCAGCTGACGGTGCTGGACTTCGGATACCGAGATGGAGGCACCTAGGCAAAGGCTCTGGTGAGAACAAGCTGACAGTGCTGGCACCCGCATGGGTAGCAGAAGGAACAAGAGCCAATGGCACTACCGAGGACCAACTGACGGTGCTGGACCACGGTTACTAAGCAGAAGGTACCTGCGCTAAAAAGCACTACCAAGGACCAGCTGACGGTGCTGGACCTCGGATACCGAGATGGAGGCACCTAGGCCAAAGGCTCTGGCGAGAACCAGCTGACAGTGCTGGAACCCGGATGGGTAGCAGAAGGACCAAGAGCCAATGGCACTACCGAGGACCATCTGACGGTTCTAGACCACGGTTACTAAGCAGAAGGTACTTGTGCTAAAAAGCACTACCAAGGACCAGCTGACGGTGCTGGACCTCGGATACCGAGATGGAGGTACCTAGGCCAAAGGCTCTGGCGAGAACCAGCTGACAGTGCTGGAACCCGGGTGGGTAGCAGAAGGTACCCATCCAAAGCAACGTAGCCAGGCCGCAAGCCGGCCGCAGTTACCGAAACCCACAGTCCTACAGGGGGTCCATGTCCGATTGGCACTACGGATCCAGCCTTCAGTGCCAGTTCCCGCAGCCCACATAGGAGTCACCTAAACTGCAGGCACCATAGAGTCGGCTAACCCGGCCGCAAGACGACAGGACAACGGATTGGTGGCATAGTGACCTTGACACTACCCGGAAACAGCAGGCGTGCTGAAAACAGGCTGGGCAACAGGGAGTACCCGTGCCAATGACACTGCCGAGAACCAGCTGACGGTGATGGAACCCAGATGGGTAGCAAAAGCTACAAGAGCCAATGGCATTACCGAGGAACAGCTGACGGTGCTGGACCACGGTTACTAGGCAGGAGGTACCTGTGCTAGAAAGCACTACCAAGGACCAGCTGACGGTGCTGGACCTTCGGATACTGAGATGGAGGCACCTAGGCCAAAGGCTCTGGCGAGAACCAGCTGACAGTGCTGGAACCCGGGTGGGTAGCAGAAGGTACCCATCCAAAGCAAAGTAGCCAGGCCGCAAGCCGGCCGCAGTTACCGAAACCCACAGTCCTACAGGGGGGTCCATGTCCCATTGGCACTACGGATCCAGCCTTCAGTGCCAGTTCCCGCAGCCCACATAGGAGTCACCTAAACTGCAGGCACCGCAGAGTCGGCTAACCCGGCCGCAAGACGACAGGACAATGGATTGGTGGCATAGTGACCTTGACACTACCCGGAAACAGCTGGCGTGCTGGAACCAGGCTGGGCAACAGGAAGTACCCGTGCCAAAGACACTGCCGAGCACCAACTGGCGTTGTTGGAGCCCAGGGACAATCATGGTGTAGGCCGAGGCCTACTTGGTGGCAGTTTTAGCTTGTTTGTAGGCTACAACAGACTGTCAACGTGCTCCAATTAGGCATCTGTCTCCACTCTGTTTCCAGGATTTCACGTGACCACCAACATCGCCAGTTTATGCGTACAGTAGCCGTCTGCCCAATCCAAACGTGTTCCTGTTACTGGGGTTCTGTAATGTCAGCAGATCCCCTGATGTGTTTCTGCCACTGTCTCCTGCTCTGTCCACATTCCCACCACTTGCAGTGGGAAGGTGGACAGCGCAGGAGACAGTGCCGGACACACATTGGGGGATCAGCTCACGTTACAGAACACCAGGAACACAGGAACAAGGGTGGAATGCGTGGACGGCAACTGTGAGCAGGAACTGGCGGTGTTGGAGGTCAGGGGAAATACTAGAGAGAGTGGAGACAGAGGCCAAATCAGAGAATATTTAAATCAGAAGTAGTTACAATTTGGAGGCAGCAGCAGTTTGCCCTCCACACAGCAGGGGATCAGCTGACGTTACTGACCCCCACTTTCACATGAACGAGTGTTTTTTTCTGTGTGGACAGCACTTCCGAGCAACAACTGACGATGTTGGAGCCCAGGGATAGTCATTTTGTAGGCTGAGGCCTACTTGGAGGCAGTTTAAGATAAGACGTTGTTTGAATTTGGAGGCAGCAGGAGAGTTTGCCCTCCACACAGCAGGGGATCAGCTGACGTTACCGAACCCCACTTACACATGAACAAGTGTTTTTTCTGTGTGGACAGCACTTCTGAGCACCAACTGGCGGTGTCGGAGCCCAGGGAAAATCAGGTAGTAGGCTGAGGCCTACTTGGTGGCAGTTTTCGATTGTTTCTACACTACTACTAACTGCCAACGTACTTCAATTAGGCCTCTGTCTTCACTCTGTTTCGAGTATTTCCTCTGGCTTCCAACCACGCCAGTTGCTGCTCTGAAATGCCGTCTGCACTACCAACACTTGTTCCTGTGTTACTGGGGTTCTGTAACAGCAGCTTCTCCCTAGAGGTGAGTCAGGCAATGTCTCCTGCTCTGTCCACTTTTCCACTACAAGTAGTGGGAATGTAGACAAAGCAGGAGACATTGCCGGACTCACCTCTGGAGATCAGCAGATGTTACAGGACCCAGGTAACACAGGAACAAGTGTTGATTGTGCAGACGGCACTTGAGAGCAGAAACAGACGGTGTTGTAGGCCGGAGGAAATACTCAAAACAGAGTGGAGACAGAGGGCAAATCAGAGAACATATTAAATCAGAGGTAGTCAGAAGTTGTAGGCAGCAGGAGAGTTTGCCGTACACACAGCAGGGGATCAGCTGACATTACCGAACCCCACTTACACATGAGCGAGTGTTTTGTCTGTGCGTACAGCACTTCTGAGCACCAACTGGTGGTGTCGGAGCCCAGGGAAAATCAGGTAGTAGGCCGAGGCCTACTTGGAGCCAGGTGTAAATCTGAGGTTGTTTGACTGTGGAGGGAGCAGGACACTTTGCCATACACACAGCAGGGGATCAGCAGACGTTACCAAACCCCACTTACACATGAGCGAGTGTTTTGTCTGTGTGGACAGCACTTCTGAGCAACAACGGGCATTGCTGTAGCCCAGGAAATAAAGTTCAGGTCATAGAAACATGAACACAACAGGAGATCTGGATCCTGTTGCCAGCCAATTATTTATTCTGGAAAGGACTGGCAAATTCAGGTGAGATCCAGGCCTTGTTCATTGTCACAAAATTAAGCCGGTCAACATTATCGGCGGATAGTCACGTGCAACGGTCTGTTACCAGACCACCTGCAGCACTAAAGACACGTTCCGATAATACACTGGCAGCAGGGCAAGCCAGCACCTCCAATGCATACTGGCTAAGCTCTGGCCATGTATCCAGCTTAGAGACCCAATACTTGAACGGGGAAGAGCTGTCTGGGAGTACACTAACAGGGCAAGACAAGTAGTCTGTCACCATCTGACGGAAACGTTGCCTCCTGCTGACTGGAGCCATCTGTGATGGTGTAGCCGTTTGTGGCGGTCCCACAAAACTTTTCCACATTTGGGCCATACTGGCCTAGCCTTGTCCTGCGGCACTGCCACTGCTACCTCTTTGTGCAGAGCTTCCTCCACTGCCTCTACCCACATGGCTGCTTTGAAAAGCACTACCAGCAACATTTGCAGGGGGAATGGAGAACATGATGGCCTGCACAAGTGTTTCTTGGTACTCCCGCATTTTACGCTCCCGGTTCAACTGTAGTATGAGGCTTTGTAAGTTGTCCCGGTAGCGAGGATCTAAGAGGGTGTACACCCAATAATCAGCCGTGTGGAGAATGTTGGCGATGCGGCGGTCATTTAACAAGCACTGCAGCATGAAATCAACCATGTGCTGCAGACTGCCAACTGGACCGGAAATGCTGTCCCCAGCTTGAGGCAGCATCTCAGCCTGCTCAGCATCACCCCACCCTCGCTGTACACACTGACTTCTAGAGCCTTGTGTACCTCCCTCCTCTGGAGAGATGTGTTCCTCCTCCTCCATTGACTCCTCGTCATCCTCCTCACTAAGTGTCCCCTGCCTGGGCCTTTGTGTGGAAGCAAGTTGCGCAGACTTGCCAGAAGCACATGGCATTTCTGACTCCTCATCCTCGACCTCTTCAAAAACCTCCTCACTTAGTGCTTGTAAGGTTTTTTGAAGCAGACAGATAAGGGGGACAGTCATGCTGACTAGTGGATCATCTGCACTGGCCATCCGCGTGGAGTCATCGAAGGCACGCAAAACTTGGCAGATGTCCCTCATAGTGGCTCACTCAGTGGTGGTGAAGTGTGTCCGGCGCACAGTGCGACTTGTTTGCGCCTGATGCAGCTGGTACTCCATTACTGCTGCCTGCTGCTCACACAACCGCTCCAACATATGTAACGTTGAATTCCACCTGGTGGGGAGGTCACATATGATGCGATGTTCTGGCAGGCGGACTCGGCGTTGCAGAGATGCAATGCGCGATCTTGCCATGCTGGAACGCCGCAAGTGAGCACACTCTAGGTGAACCTTGTGCAGCAGTGCATCAAGATCCGGATAGTCCCTCAGAAAGCTCTGCACGACCAAATTGAGCACGTGTGCCAGACATGGTATGTGAGTGAGGTTGCCTAGGCCCAGAGCTGCCACTAGATTTCGGCCATTGTCACTCACTACATAGAATCATAGAATCGTAGAGTTGGAAGGGACCTCCTGGGCCATCTGGTCCAACCCCCTGCTCAAAGCAGGATTCGCTAAATCATCCCAGTCAGATGTCTGTCCAGCCTCTGTTTGAAGACTTCCATTGAAGGAGAACTCACCACTTCTCGTGGCAGCCTGTTCCACTCATTGATCACTCTAACTGTCAAAAAGTTTTTTCTAATATCTAATCTGTGTCTCCTCCCATTCAGTTTCATCCCATTGCTTCTAGTCTTTCCTTGTGCAAATGAGAATAAAGTTGATCCTTCTACAATGTGACAGCCCTTTAGATATTTGTAGACAGCTATTAAGCCTGCTCAGCATCACCCGGCTGGAGATTCGCTGACACAAACCACACATCGCTCTCCTGCTTGATGGCATTCCAGAGCTCCTGTGCTGTGTGGCTCCGATTCCCCAAAGAAATTAATTTAAGGACGGCCTGTTGACGTTTGGCCACACCTGTGCTCATATCTGGCCTAACAGGCTCATACAGTGCTGATTCCAAGGAACTAGAGTAGGAGGAGGACTCAATATGTACAGACTGCATTCCTGCAATCCTTGGAGTTGGCAGAATACGTACAGAGCCACTCTCCAGATCTGTACCCAGCTCCACAACATTGACCCAATGGGCAGTGAGGGAAAGGTATCGTCCCTGTCCATGGCTACTGGTCCACGCATCGGTGGTCAGGTGGACCTTGCTACTGACAGCGTTTCATAGCGCATTTTTAATTTTTCCCTCCACATGCTTTTGCAGGGCAGGGACAGCTTGCCTGCTGAAATAAAAGCGGCTGGGCACATAGTATTGTGGAACTGCCAATGACATCAAGTTCCGGAAGGTGTCAGTCTCCACCAGCCTGAATGACAGCATCTCAAGGGCCAGTAGTTTGGCAATGCCGGCATTCAGAGCCAGTGCTCGGGGATGGTTTGCCGAGTATGGCCGCTTTTTCTCCCATGCCTGTGCTACCGATTGCTGGTGAGTGGCCTGGGAGTGTGCTGATGACTGAGAACGTGGTTCAGTGGGTGGAATTTCACTGGGTCTCTGGACAACAGTGGCAGAGGTTCTTCCATGGCGTTCCAGTGAGGAAGCCGAACCAGCTGTGTGTGAGCTGGAGGAAGAGGCCCCAACACGAGCTGAAGAGGTGGTAGGTGCTGCTGAAGGTTGACCTACATCTTCAGTGTGTCTGTGTAACTCCATCTCGTGCTTGGTACGCACTTGTTTCCACATATTTGTGGTATTGAGGTTGCTCACATTTTTCCCTCGTTTAATTTTCTGATGACACAGCTTGCATTTGACAAAGCAAATGTCATCTGCAACTGTGTCAAAAAAAGACCACGCACTGCAAGTCCTGGGAGCGCCCGTTTTGTGTTTTGGAAGAGGATTGCTCCTCACGGGTGCCAAAGTGGAGGCTACAGGCAACCAAGTCTGCCCCCGCCCTCTCCCTCCTCTTTTGGCTGTTCGGGGAATCTCTTCCTCAGAGCTGCTCCCACCACCTTCCTGTGGCTGACGCCATGATGGGTCAAGGACCTCATCATCTCCACTCCCCTCTTCAAGCACCGGCTGGTTCTGGGTTGTCTCGCCAGCACCGTACGCACCAGAAATTGCCAACTGAGTCTCATCATCATCAGATGAGTACTGACAATAGGCACTGGCCCACCCGCCTCTTCAGATTCAGAGGGACAAAGCAGTTGCGCATCACTGCATACTCCCTCTTCTTCACGCTCTAGAATGCTGCTTGGCTGGCCACCTCTTTCCAAGCCAACAGATTCTGAGAACAGAAGTAAAGATTGAGATGGCTCCTGTCCAGGGCTCTCAGACTGCCTGGGCAATTTGGCAGGTGGTGAAGAGACAGATGGTTGCTCTTCAGTGCTCTGGCCCTGGGAGGATGCGGAAGTCATTGAAGTGGATGCGTTAGCTGCCATCCATCTGACAACGGCTTCAAATTGTTCGTCACGCAGCAGTGGGGTACGGCGAGGTCCTACAAAGCTGCGCATGAAGGACTGTTGCCTGGTAAAAGTGGGGGATGCCGGGTCACTGGTGGCCACAGCAGACACCGAATCCCCACGTCCTCTCCCTGCTGAAACTCCACGGCCACGACCACGTGCCTTACTCCCTGCCTTCTTCATCTTGGTAGACTGATAAAGATAGGCAGAAAAGTAAAAAAGGGGGGGCTTATTGTTCTTATTCCTGAACACCTGTTAACCAGTATAAGAAACACTAATTTGGCGAAGAGTGTGTGTACTACACTTTAATATGATCTAATGTGGCCTACACAACTCTAAAGTGGAGTGTTTGGTGAACTTTATTTCCTTTTTTTTTTTGGGGGGGGGGGGAATAAAAGGATGTGACCAAAGTTTGAAAGCTATAGTATCACAAACTTTTTGTAGTGATTACAATGCAGGAAGATAACCTACAATGCAATTGATGAGGCTCCAAAAAATAGGGTGATACTAGTCTGGCTGGCCCTGAAGGGCACAAGCCAGCAAAAAGGCTCCTCTATCTAATCCTATATAGTGTTTGCAACCAACCAATGAGAATGGATGCGGATGGAAGCACACTAATATAGGAGCAAAAATCTGGACAAATTAGCTGCAAAAAAAGGACTATGTATGAGGCAGTGACGCACGCTGAGCGGACTACAACCAGCGGTGGCTGTAGAACACACTGCAACGTGAGCTGCACTCACACACAGAGAGACCTATCAGACAGCCAAAAACAGTGCAGAGAAATGGGCTATAGCACTGAAAGGCTGCTGAAAGGCTCCGCTGTCCACTCCTTTAGTGTTTGCAACCAACGTATATGGATACGTATGGAAGCACACTATACAGGATAAATAAAAAGCAGCAATAAAAGAAAAATGTGTACGAGGCAGAGACACACGCTGGGCGGCCTACAAGCAGATGTGCCTGCAGGACACACTACACAGCGTGGGTCTGCACTCACACAGCCCTTGCAGACAGCTATTAAAACAGCACTGCTGGGCTAAAAAAAATGCTACAGTGGTGGATTATGTAGCCTGGGTAGAGCAATAGATATGTTTGATGATCGCTATTTCTAACTGTCCCTCAACAGCAGCCTGTCCCTAACTGAATTCACAGCAGAGTGAACCCGAAATGGCGGCTGCTGCGGTTTTTATAGTGCATCATGACATCATTTCAGCAGCCAATCACAGCCATGCCAGTAGTTAACATGCCTACATACCTAACAGAATGTGCCCACACTTCTGAGGATCCCCATTGGCTGAATCAAATCGAGCGGGCTCCTAGCATTATGGGAACTTCCGATTCCGGTATTCGATATGAAAAAAAGTATCGGAACTAAGTATCGGAATTCCGATACAGTGAATATCGGCCGATACCCGATACTTGCGGTATCGGAATGCTCAACACTAGTCATAATATATCAAATCCTGGTTGTTTCCTATACTAATAGGTACACTCATGCATTTCCTTAATATAGGACATGTATATAAATACTACAACTAATGAAAGGCATTATGGTATTTATCATATATTGATTCCGAGGTGCTGATTATATGAATAAGGCATTATTTTACTTTTGTATATTTGTGAATATCTGAAAAAAACTACTGTTTTTACAACATTATAATTATACGGTGGGTATGGAAAGTATTCAGACTCCTTTAAATTTTTCACTCTTTGTTTCATTGCAGCCATTAGGTAAATAAAAAAAAAATTCTTGACTGAAAAAAACAGAAATGTAGAAATTTTTGCATATTTACTAAAAAAGAAAAACTTAAAAATCACATGGTCATAAGTATTCAGACCCTCTGCCAAGACACTCATATTTAAGTCACATGCTGTCCATTTCCTTGTGGTCCTCCTTGAGATGTTACTGCTCATCACCTGCTCAATAAAATCCAACAGTGAAACATGGTGGTGGCAGCATCATGCTATGGGGATGTTTTTCAGCTGCAGGGACAGGACGACTGGTTGCAATTGAAAGAAACATGAATGCAGCCAAGTGCAGAGATATCCTGGATGAAAACCTCTTCCAGAGTGCTCTGTACCTCAGACTTGGCTGAAGGTTCACCTTCCAACATGACAATGACCCTAAGCACATAGCTAAAATAACAAAGGAGTGGCTCCAGAACAACTCTGTGACCATTCTTGACTGGCCCAGCCAGAGCCCTGACCTAAACCCAATTGAGCATCTCTGGAGAGATCTGAAAATGGCTGTCCACCAATGTTCAACATCCAAGCTGATGGAACTGGAGAGGATCTGCAAGGAAGAATGGCAGATGATCCCCAAACCCAGGTGTTAAAAACTTGTTGCATCATTCCCAAGAAGACTCATGGCTGTACTAGCTCAATAGGGTGCTTCTACTCAATACTGAGCAAAGGGTCTGAATACTTATGACCATGTGATATCAGTTTTTCTTCTATAATAAATTTGCAAAAATGTCTACATTTCTGTTTTTTTCCAGTCAAGATGGGGTGCATAGTTTACATTAATGAGAAAAAAAATGAACTTTTTTCAATTTACCAAATGGCTGCAATGAAACAAAGAGTGAAAAATTTAAAGGGGTCTGAATATTTTCCGTACCCATGCCATATATATTATATAAACTACCGTTCAAAAGTTTGGGGTCACCCAGACAATTTTGTGTTTTCCATGAAAACTCATACTTTTATTAATCAATGAGTTGCCAAATGAATTTAAAATCTAGTCCAGACATTGACAAGGTTTGAAAAAAAGATTTTTATTTGAAATAATTTCCTCCTTCAAACTTTGCTTTTGTCAAAGAATGCTCCCTTTGCAGCAATTACAGTATTGCAGACATTTGGCATTCCAGAAGTTAATCTGCTGAGGTAATCTGGTGAAATTTCACCCCATGATTCCAGAAGCCCCTCCCAGAAAGTTGGTTTGGCTTGATGGGCACTTTTTGCGTACCATACGTTCAAGCTGCTCCCAAAACAGCTGAAATGGGGTTGAGATCTGGTGACTGCACTGGCCACTCCATTAAAGCTAGAATCTCAGCTGCCTGCTTCCTCCCTAAATTGTTTTTGCATAATTTGGAGGTGTGCTTGGGCCATTGTCCTGTTGTAGGATGAAATTAGCTCCAATCAAGAGCTGTCCACAGGGTATGGCATGGCGTTGCAAAATGGAGTGATAGCCTTCCTTATTCAAAATCCCTTTTACCTTGTACAAATCTCCCACTTTACCAGCACCAAAGCAACCCCAGACCATCACATTACCTCCACCATGCTTGACAGATGACGTTGGGCACTCTTCTAGCATCTTTTCAGTTGTTCTACGTCTCACAAATGTTCTTCTGTGTGATCCAAACACCTCAAACTTTTATTCATCTGTCCATAACACTTTTTACCAAACTTCCAGTCTCAGATATGGCTTTTTCTTTGCCACTCTGCCCTGGAAGCCAGCATCCTGGAGTCGCCTCTTCACTGTAGACGTTGACACTGGCATTTTCCGTGTACTATTTAATAAAGTGAGGACCTGTGAGGCATCGATTTCTCAAACTACAGACTCTAATGTACTTGTCTTGTTGCTCAGTTGTGCAGCATGGCCTCTCACTTCTCTTTCTACTCTGGTTAGAGCCTGATTGTGCTATCCTCTGAAGGGAGTAGTACACACCGTTGTAGGAAATCTTCAGTTTCTTGGCAATTTCTCACATGGAATAGCCTTCATTTCTTAGAACAAGAATAGACTGTCGAGTTTCACATGAAAGTTCTTTATTTTCTGGCCATTTTGAGTGTTTAATGGAACCAACAAATGTAATGCTCCAGATTCTCAACTAGCTCAAGGGAAGGTCAGGCTATTATAGCTTCTCTAATCAACCAAACTGTTTTAAGCTGTGCTAACATACCTGCAGAAGGATTTTCAAGGGTATTCTAACCATCCATTAGCCTTCTTACACAGTTAGCAAACACAAAGTACCATAAGAACACTGGAGTGATGGTTGTTGGAAATGGGCCTCTATACACTTCTGAAGATATTGCATTACAAACCAGACGTCTGCAGCTAGAAGAGTCATTTACCACACTGACAATGTATAGAGTGTATTTCTGAATCATTTAATGTTAGCTTCATTGGAAAAACTGTGCTTTTCTGTCAGATCGGAGTAGCAGATAGCAGAGCTACGTCAGTCTGTCTGCGCCGCTCTGCCTCCACCTCCCGCCCTGCCTGCAGTGCACGCTGGCATCTAGGGTAAACATCGGGTTTCTAAGGGCCCCGCAGCCCTTAGAAACCCGACGTTTACATTTGTAACCAGCGTACTTGCTGGTCCTGATTGCTGGAGGCGCTGTCTATGTGACAGCTCACCAGCGATCAGCTAACAATGTCCCAGCGATCCCATCCACGTCGGATTGTTGGTGGGATTGCTGGGACATCATAATGTAATGGTACCCTTATTTAACGAAGGAAGGTTTAAAACCCCTGCTGTGGTATTCACAATCCTCTTTCAATAGGACAAGCTGGATGGCAAAACAAGTGCAAGTAATATCCCAAAAGTAACAGGAATGAAAAAATAACTTTTAACCATGCCAAAGGAGTTGAAAAGAAAACTCTTGAGTGAGAAAAAGAAGGGCTCAATTCTGGCTTTACGAGTAGAGGGATACAGTAAGCATCATGGTGCCTCCATCCTTAAAATTTCTAAGATGGCAGTTCATTACAACAAGGTCAAGCAGTAGATATTGGGGACAACAAAGCTACAGATCAGCAGAGGGCGAAAACGACTCTCCACTGACCGGGATGACCGTCATCTTAATCGAATGTCACTCAGCAACTGCAGGATGACATCAAGTGACCTACAAAAGGAATGGCAAATGGCAGCTAGGGTGAAGTGCACAGCAAGAACAGTTCGTAACAGGCTCCTAGAGGCAGTGCTCAAGTCATGTAAAGCTAGAAAAAAGCCTTTCATCAAGAAAAGCAAAGGAGACCAAGGCTGAAGTTTGCCAAAGACCATAAGGATTGGACCATAAAGGACTGGAGTAAGGTAGTCTTTTCTGATGTGTCTAATTTTCAGCTTTGCCCAACACCTGGTCGTCTAATGGTTAGGCAGAGACCTGGAGAGGCATATGTGAGGGAGCGCCTGGGCCCCAGTCTTGGCTGAGATTATCGGTGTGTTTGTGTCCTGGTCTCCCGTCACACAAAAATAATGTCCATCTAGCAATGTACCTGTTGCTCTGCTCCGTCAGGTTCACTTCTGTCCCGTTGCAAGCTCTCTCCCGACATTTGTACATAAACAGAGACGGAGTCAGATTAAACCTCAAATGGTCAACTTTACTAGCATTTAGTCTCCGCACATCCGCATCCATTACAGCATCTGATACAGTTTCCAAACAGCGCACTTCTTTTGCTTTCCCTGTGCCCAGTCCTGTTTCCTTCGACCTGTTCCCGGTTCGTACTGACTTGTTCGGCATAACAGCATCCTCTGTTATGATTGAGTCACCGTAGGAGGCAAAAATAGAAATGCTAGCTAAGTCCAGAAAACCAGAGAAGTTGGCAGCTATCGGATTGCAGACCCCTGAACCTATCAACACAACTAGCAGTAGCCGTGGGGGGCTCCTACAATGCCCTAGGCCCCTCGATCACAGCCGGAGGACTACATAGCCTAAAGACAGAAAGGGAAATCTAAACTGCCCCAGAGCAGACCCCAAAGCAAAAGGCAGCCCCCCACATATAATGACGGTGAAGCAAGAAGAAAGAACAAAACACAGACAGAAAGATAGACTGAGCAAAGATGGGGCCCAAGCTAGCTTAGATAGGAAAGGACAGGAAGGCTGCTGTCTGCAATCCGTGAAAAACCCTATGAAAATAAGAGCCAGCAAACTGACAGTAAAAAAAGGCCCTGAAGACGCTAGGCTTCAAAAAAGGCTATGTCAGTACTCAGGAATATTCTGAAGACAGAGCAACAGGCAAAAGGAGATTCAGCTCACCCCAGCAGGGAATGGCAGAATCCAGAAAAGCAAGGAAAACAAAACACTAATGCAAAAAGGCAAAGCAGAAATCTTAGCTTTAGATGAGCAGGAATCAGACTGGTTTCCTAGAAGTCCACAGAGAAATCACCCGCAGGCCAGAAGGGCGTCGGCAGCCTTATATCCAGTCATTAACTCCACTCAGCCAGTCATCATCATCAGCCCCAGGTGTTTGACAATCAGGCTCACTACCTTTCTTCACCAGAAGAGGGAGTTCCTCGGGCCTCAGTAGTTAAGGGGAAAATGAACTCACAACAATCCTCCCTGTCCAGCTTCCCTACTCTCAGGAGTTCCACTGTCCATTTCACCCAGGACAAAAGGGCACCAGCCCAAGTAGTAGGCTGCCACATGACAGAGCGACCCGACTTCCTGCTTTGCTGTACTTTCTGGCCACCTTAGGCCCTGGACAGCTGGGCTCACACTTCAACGTTGTGTAGCTGTCTGCCCTGTACTGGCTCTTAAGCCCTACTCGCTTCTATAAGGAAACCCTCCTAACTTACCCGCAGACAGCTCCTACTATATTAACTATTCACAGTTTAAGTGCTTCTATGTCCCCATCTAGTGTCTCAGCTAGGGCACTACACTTTCCCTATGAATTAATGCCCATATACATGATTTATACATACCATACATGACATGAAATATTCACAGTATCAGCAAACAAATGTAAAACATTAACCATTAGTAATCCGGGACTTGTGTGAGGGTATAAGACTAACTTTGCAGCCCCTTACACATACAAGCCACAGTGTCTTGCACCCACTGTGAAATTTGGTGGAGGATCGGTGATGATCCCGGGATGCTTCAGCAAGGCTGGAATTGGGAGGGTTAATCTTTGCGAAGGACATATGAATCAAGCCGCATACAAGGTTATCCTTGAAAAACAGTTGAGTTCTTTTGCTCAGGCAATGTTCCCCGACTCTAAGGACTGGTTTTTCCAGCAGGACAATGCACCATGCCACACAGCTAGGTCAATCAATGTGTGGATGAAGGACCACCACATCAAATCCCTGTCATGGCCAGTCCAATCTACAGACCTGAACCCCATTGAAAACCTCTGGAATGTAATCAAGAGGAAGATGGACAGTCACAAGCCATCAAACAAAGAAGAACTGCTTACAGCCCAACACCATGCAGGACGCTTGGCATTTGCCACAGAACACCAAGATTGTCAAATTCGCCACTGGTGCCCTGTGCTCTTCACAAATGACAGCAGGATCATACTGAGCACATGTAACAGATGTAAGAGTCTGGAGACGCCGTGGAGAACAATCTGCTGCCTGCAACATCCTTCAGCATGACCGGTTTGGCAATGGGTCAGTAATGGTGTGGGGTGGCATTTCTTTGGAGGGCCGCACTGTGTTGGGCTGTGAGCACAACCCCCATCTGTGGACTTTTGGGCATTCAGACCATCCTCATGGAGTCGGTTTCTAACCGTTTTTGCAGACACATGCACATTTGTGGCCTACTGGAGGTCATTTTGCAGGGCTCTGGCATGCTCCTCCTGTTCCTCCTTGCACAAAGGCTGAGGTAGCGGTCCTGCTGCTGGGTTGTTGCCCTCCTACAGCCCCCTCCACGTCTCCTGGTGTACTGGCCTGTCTCCTGGTAGCACCTCCAGCCTCTGGGCACTACGCTGACAGACACAGCAAATCTTCTTGCCACAGCTTGCATTGATGTGCCATCCTGGATGAGCTGCACTACCTGAGCAACTTGTGTGGGTTGTAGAGTCCGTCTCATGCTACCACGAGTGTGAAACACCAAGGTTACGTACCGGTAGCCGGCTTTTCCGGAGCCCATGACGGCACACATGAGAGTGGGGATCCGCCCAGTCAGGACAGGAACCCTACTGAAGATAAAAGGGGCGGTACCTCTCCCTCGCTTCAGTTGGTTTACAGAGCATGAGAGGCCCCCTGGGTTAGTACACATGGTAAAACTATCACCACATTATATCTAACTAAAAAAAGCACCCAAACTATAGTGCACACCAAAGAAGTGAAAAAGGGGGGGAATATACAGGTGCCGTCATGGGCTCTGGAAAAACCGGCTACCGGTAAGTAACCTTGGTGTTTTCCCGTCTCCCATGATGGCACACGAGAGACTTTTGTAGAATAAGACACCTTAGGGAGGGACCACCGCTTGCAGCACCCTTCTACCAAAGGTTAGGTCAGTAGAGGAAGACAGATCAAATCGGTAGTGCTTAAAAAAGTGGTACTGCGCCCATGCTACTGCGGGTATGCATGATGTCAACGAGCCTAAAAGACATTGCGTTCCTCAGTGTCATATTTGGTCTTTGTATTGCTGTGCGAGCTAGGCCTCTTATCTTGGTCACTTTGCTCTCGGGAGGATTGCGCTTTTACTGGGGTTATCCTTGACTTGGGGATGTTTACTCTCAATCCTAGTCCTACTAGAATTGCTATCACTTCCTTCACTTGATGTGCGCAGTGGGACTCTGACCTCCCTATTACAAGAAAGTCATCTAGGTATGGGGCGATCACTATGTCCCTGGAACGAAGAAAAGACATTACTTCGGCCATTACTTTGGTGAATACTCTGGGGGCTGTAGACAGGCCAAACGGAAGGGCTGCGTATTGGTAGTGTTTCACCTGCCCCTGGACATAAAGCGCTACTCTCAAATATTTTTGATACTCCCGATGAATTGGGATGTGATAGTAGGCATCTTTAAGTCTATCACTGCCATGAGGCAATGCTGGAACAGGATCTTTGTGGCCGTGTTGATTGACTCCATTTTGAAGGAGCAATTGTCTACCCACTGATAGAGTCTCCTCAGGTTGACAATGGTTCTCCAAGAGCCATCTGGTTTTTGTATTAAGAGGAGGGGGGAGTAGAACCCCCTTCCTTCTTCTTGCACTTGGACTTCCTGTAGGACTTGTTTTTTCACTAGTCCCAAGACTTCCGTCTCCAGGGCCAGCTGTTACTCTTGGCTTTCCTTCTGGGTGTCATTATGAAAGTATGCCTTTGCGGACGGATGAATTTTATTTTTATACCGTCCTTTATTATGTTTAGGACCCATGTACTGGGGGAGATATTCGCCCAGGCGGAAAGGAAGAGAGAAAGCCTTCCCCCTACCTCCGCCCCAATGTCATTGGGGATATTTTTTGGAGGAAGTGGAGGGCCCTTTAAACATATATCCCGAAACTCTTCTTTCTTTAAAGTCCCAGCTTTTTCTATCTCCCGGGGGACGACCCCTGTTAAATCTCCTCCTCCGAAAGGGCTGCTTTTTAGGTTCTCCCGGAAATCGGGGAAAGCTTTTCTTCCTATCCCCCGCATGTTCCAAAATCTCTTCTAGTTTTTTTCCGAAGAAGAATTGGTCATCGCATGGAATGGAACATAACCTATGTTTTGATGGTAAATCTCCGGGAAACCCTTTAAAGCAACAGGGCTCATCTTGCCGCATTTGACAGGCTTGCCGCTCTAGCTGTCAACCTTGCGGAATCTGCAGAGGAATCTGCTAGGATAGCCACTGCTCCGTGTACCAGTGTCAAATTAGACAGAATTTCATCCCTAGGAACTCTATCCTTGATCTGGTCCTCTATTTGTTGTAGCCAGACCATGAGGGGACGAGCGGTACAGGTACCAGCTATCGCTGGCTTTAATCCACCTGCTGAAGCTTCCCAGATATGCTTTAGGAAACCGTCTGCTTTTTTATCAAGCAGGTCTTTCAACACGCCAGAGTCCTTTAATGGTAGAGATACCTTTTTTGAGGATCTGGCTACTTTTTCCCAGGTTTCTGAATCCTTTTGCTCAAAAGGGTACCTCCTCTTTGATGTGGAAGGTAAGCCCCCTAACCTCTCCGGTTTTTTCCATTCCCTGTCAATTAGTGCTTTTATTTTATCATATACAGGGAAGGTACGTTTTCTCTTTTCCTCCAGTCCTCCAAACATTACATCCTCTAATGATTTGGGAGTCTTTTCCTCTTTAAGGCCCATTGTAGCCCTGATAGCTTTGACCAGCTTTTCCACGTCCTCCGTTGGGAAACATGGACGGCCGCCTATATTGCTGTCCGAGGAGAATTCTGAGGACTGAGTAGAGGAAGAGGAGGTGGAGGGGACAAGGATCTATCCCACCCCTTCTGTCTTGGCGAGGCCTCTGAATCGGAGCTCCTTCTACGGTTTCTTTTATCTTTCTTTTTAAGGGCTGCCTTTAGGGAACCTTTCACCTCCTGTTGTATTAACTCTTTAAGGCTAGTCACCAAATCAGGGGTCTCCTCCTGTATAGTTTTGCTTATACAGTCAGCGCAGAGGTCTTTCTGCCACTGATCTGCTAGCGGGAGTTTGCAAAGGGCGCATTCTCTAGTCTTGGTTTTGCTGCTAGCCTTCCTTGACCCCTAGTGATCAAATAGAGAAAATGGAACCCCGTTACCATAAGGGTGACATTCACGTAGATCACTCACCACCGCTGTCAATCAGGGGTACCGATCTTGGAGGCTCCTCAGATGCACTCGTGACATTTCTCCTGGACATCTCAGCGTCATGCCGGTTGCGTTTATGACTGCCGCTCCCACCACTCGAGTGACTGCTCCTGGTATGCTGGCGGCTCGGCCTGGCATCTGGCGAGAGCTCTTGTTGCTGACGCTGCTGTCGCTGCTGCTGACGCTGCTCGTCTTGCCCCACTTCCATCATGAAGCCTTGGGCATGAGTGCGTCTTCTGTGGTCATCCCCCTTATGTAAGGCGGATCCACTGCACTCTCCGCCTCCTCCGGTTACCCCCCACAGCCCCTCTCCCCCTGCCATGCCGCCGGGATCTCCGATCTCCTTTCGCTGGCCGGCGTTGTTTGCTATGGGCGCCACCATCTTGGATCACCGGCGCCGCCTCCCAACGTCACACGGGCACACCCCTTTCCCAGCATGCCCTGTGTGCCACGTCAGAGGGGCACGACCCGGAAGCGGACGCTCCCTGACGCTCCTGCGCTGCTTCTGGACGCGGCAGAGGGGGAGAGGGCGGCGCGGCAGCCACGGCAGAGCCCCAGGACCCCAGCCGTGCTGCTTCTGTGCCCGCTCAGACGCTGAGCCCCCGGGGGACCCGCGGACGGCGCTTCCCCCTCCCGACACACAGCGCTCAGGAACCAGCCTGATCTTCCACGCCAGCACGAGAGAGGGGCAGGTACGTGATCTTCAGAACACGGGTCCCTGTCAGGACAGGAAACCCAACTGAAGCGAGGGAGAGGTACCGCCCCTTTAATCTTCAGTAGGGTTCCTGTCCTGACTGGGCGGATCCCCTCTCTCATGTGTGCCGTCATGGGAGACGGGAAAAGCACAATCAACATTCAAAAGTGACCAAAACATCAGCCAGAAAGCATTGGAACTGAGATGTGGTCTGTGGTCCCCACCTGCAGAACCACTCCTTTATTGAAGGTGTCTTGATAATTGCCAATAATTTCCATCTGTTGTCTATTCCATTTGCACAACAACATGTGAAATTGATGGTCAATGAGTGTTGGTTCCTAAGTGGTCAGTTTGATTTCACAGAAGTTTGATTTACTTGGAGTTATATTCTGTTTAAGTGTTCCCTTTATTTTTTTGAGCAGTATATATATATATATATATATATACATACATACATACACACACACACACACAGTATATATATTATATATACACACATACACACACACAGAGTGTATATATATATATATATATATATATATATATATATATATATATACACACACACTGTATGTGTATATATATATATATATATATATATATATATATATATACATACATACACACACACACAGTATATATACAGTGGGGCAAAAAAGTATTTAGTCAGTCAGCAATAGTGCAAGTTCCACCACTTAAAAAGATGAGAGGCGTCTGTAATTTACATCATAGGTAGACCTCAACTATGGGAGACAAACTGAGAAAAAAAAAATCCAGAAAATCACATTGTCTGGTTTTTTTTCATTTTATTTGCATATTATGGTGGAAAATAAGTATTTGGTCAGAAACAAGCAAACAAGATTTCTGGCTCTCACAGACCTGTAACTTCTTCTTTAAGAGTCTCTTCTTTCCTCCACTCATTACCTGTAGTAATGGCACCTGTTTAACCCCTTCATGACCAAGCCTATTTTGACCTTAATGACCAGGCCATTTTTTGCAATTCTGACCAGTGTCCCTTTATGAGGTAATAACTCAGGAACGCTTCAATGGATCCTAGCGATTCTGAGATTGTTTTTTCGTGACATATTGGGCTTCATGTTAGTGGTAAATTTAGGTTGATAATTTTTGCGTTTATTTGTCAAAAAATCAGAAATTTGGTGAAAATGTAGAAAATTTTGCAATTTTCAAATTTTGAATTTTTATTCTGTTAAACCAGAGAGTTATGTGACACAAAATAGTTAATAAATAACATTTCCCATATGTCTACTTTACATCAGCACAATTTTGGAAACAAAATATTTTTTTGTTAGGAAGTTATAAGGGTTAAAAGTTGACCAGCGATTTCTCATTTTTACAATAAAATTTACAAAACCATTTTTTTAGGGACCACCTCACATTTGAAGTCACTTTGAGGGGTCTATATGGCAGAAAATACCCAAAAGTTACACCATTCTAAAAACTGCACCCCTCAAGCTACTCAAAACTACATTCAAGAAGATTATTAACCCTTCAGGTGTTTCACAGGAACTAAAGCAATGTGGAAAGAAAAAATGGACATTTTAATTTTTCCAACAAAAATTTTCTTTTAGCATCAATTTTTTCATTTTCACATGGGAAACAGGATAAAATGGATGCTAAAATTTGTTGGGAAATTTCTCCGGAGTACAACGATACCTCATATGTGGTCATAAACCACTGTTTGGGCGCACGGCACGGCTCAGAAGGGAAGGAGCGCCATTTGACTTTTTGAATGGAAAATATGCTGGAATATTTAGCGGTTGCCATGTCGTGTTTGGAGAGCCCCTGTGTGCATAAACATTGGAGCTCCTCCACAAGTGACCCCATTTTGGAAACTAGACCCCCCAAGGAACTTATCTAGATGCATAGTGATCACTTTGAACCCCCAGGTACTTCACAAATTGATCTGTAAAAAAAAAAAAAAACACTTTTTTTTCACAAAAATTTTCTTTTAGCCTCAGTTTTTTCATTTTCACATGGGCAACAGGATAAAATGGATCCTAAAATTTGTTGAGCAATTTCTCCTGAGTGCACAGATACCTCATATGTGGTCATAAACCACTGTTTGGGTGCACGGCATGGCCCGGAAGGCAAGGAGCACCATTTGACTTTTTGAATGGAAAATTAGCTCCAATAGTTATCGGACACCATGTCGCATTTGGAGAGCCCCTGTGCACCTAAACATTGGAGCTCCCCCACAAGTGACCCCATTTTGGAAACTAGACCCCCTAAGGAACTTATCTAGACGTGTAGTGAGCACTTTGAACCCCCAAGTGCTTCACAAAAGTTTATAACACAGGGCAGTGAAAATAAAAAATAATTTTTTTTCCTCAAAAATGATTTTTAGCATGCTATTTTTAATTTTCACAAGGCTAACAGGAGAAATTGGACCAGAAATCTTGTTGTCCAGTTTGTCCTGAGTACGCTGGTACCCCATATGTGGGGGGGAACCACTGTTTGGGCACACGGCAGGGCTCAGAAGGGAAGGAGCGCCATTTGACTTTTTAAAATGCAAATTACTTCCAATCGTTAGCGGACACCATGTTGTGTTTGGAGAGCCACTGTGTGCCTAAACATTGGAGCTCCCCCACAAATGACCCCATTTTGGAAACTAGACCCCCTAAGGAACTTATCTAGATGTGTAGTGAGCACCTTGAACCCTCAAGTGCTTCACAAAAGTTTATGACGCAGAGCCGTGAAAATAAAAAAAAAAATTTTTCCCTCAAAAAATTATTTTTTAGTGCGCAATTTTTTATTTTCACAAGGGTACCAGGATAAATTAGACCCCAAAATTTGTTGTCCAGTTTGTCCTGAGTACGCTGGTACCCCACATGTGGGGGGGGAACCACTGTTTGGGCACACGTCGGGGCTCGGAAGGGAAGTAGTGACATTTTGAAATGCTGACTTTGATGGAATGGTCTGCGGGTGTCATGTTACATTTGCAGAACCCCTGATGTACCTAAACTGTGGAACCCCCCCACAAGTGACCCAATTTTGGAGACTAGACCCCCCAAGGAACTTATCTAGATGTGTGGTGAGCACCTTGAACCCCCAAGCGCTTCACAGAAGTTTATAACGCAGAGCCGTGAAAATAAAAAATATTTTTTTTTCCACAAAAAAAAAAATGATTTTTAGCCAGCAATTTTTTTTTCACAGGGGTAGCAGGATAAATTGGCCCCAAAAGTTATTGTCCAGTTTGTTCTGAGTACGCTGATACCTCATATGTGGGTTGGGACCACTGTTTGGGTACACGTCGGGGCTCGGAAGGGAAGTAGTGGCGTTTTGAAATGCAGACTTTGATGGAATGGTCTGCGGTCGTCATTACGTTTGCAGAGCCGCTGATGTGCCTAAACAATAGAAACCCCCCACAAGTGACCCCATTTTGGAAACTAGACCTCCCAAGTAACTTATCTAGATGCCTGGGGAGCACTTTGGACCCCCAAGTGCTTCACAGAAGTTTATAACGCAGAGACGTGAAAATTATAAAAAAAAAATTTTCCACAAAAATATTTTTTTAGCCCCCAATTTTTTATTTTCCCAAGGATACCAGGAGAAATTAGACCCCCAAAGTTGTTGTGCAATTTTTCCTGAGTACGCTGATACCCCATATGTTGGGGTAAACCACTGTTTGGGCACACGTCGGGGCTTGGAAGGGAGGAAGCACCGTTTAACTTTTTGAACGCAAAATTGGCTGGAATCAGTGGTTGCACCATGTCGCGTTTGGTGACCCCCTGATGTGCCTAAACAGTGGAAACCCCTCAATTCTAACTCCAGCCCTAACCCCAACACACCCCTAACCACAGCCCTAACCCCAACACATCCCTAACCCTAATTCCAACCCTAACCATAACCCTAACCCCAACAGACCCCGAACCCTAATCCCAACCCTAACCACAAGCCTAACCCTAATTCCAACCCTAACCCTAATTCCAACCCTAACCCCAATTCCAACCCTAACCCCAATTCCAACCCTAACCCTCTTTCCAACCCTAACCCTTTCCAACCCTAACCCTCTTTCCAACCCTAACCCTCTTTCCAACCCTAACCCTCTTTCCAATCCTAACCCTAACCCTCTTTCCAACCCTAACCCTCTTTTCAACCCTAACCCTAACCCTCTTTTCAACCCTAACCCTCTTTTCAACCCTAACCCTCTTTTTAACCCTAACCCTCTTTTCAACCCTAACCCTAACCCTCTTTTCAACCCTAACCCTAACGGAAAAAAAAAAAAAAAAAATATTATCTTTATTTTATTAGTTCTGCCTACCTATGGGGGTGATAATCGGGGGGTTTATTTACTTTTTCTTTCATTTTGATCACTGTGAGAGTGATCAAAATGAAAGAATGGAATCTGCAGCCGGCAGATTCGGGCGGGCGCACTGCGCATGCGCCCGCCATTTTCAAAGATGGCGGCGCCCATCATCCGGACCCGAGGGACACCGGGAGGGACGGGGGGACAC